>NC_092860.1:44566405-44579066 GCF_032062135.1 Pyxicephalus adspersus
TGAAACAATAAGAGGTTACTGGATACCCATGGCATAAACAACTGGGAGCACTAAATTTGCCGTGTTTTGCCACACACCCTTTTTTACCACCCGGCTACAGCTTCCACCCGTGTGAAAATTTTTTTGGGGGGAGAACACTGTATATATATATATATATATATATATATACACACATAAGTTCCGGATAAGCGGGGTTCTACGGCAATCAAGAAAGCAGAGCAACCAGCAGAGCTCCGCTGATTGCTCTGCTCCATGATTGGCTGAGGAAAGGGAAACCCTGATGACACTTGGGCTTTCATCAGGGTTTCCCTTTTCTCAGCCATTCAGCAGTAGAGGTGAATGGGGACTCAGTTCCTTCAGTTTCAGGAAACCTCAGTTATCCGGAATGCATCCATGGGTGTCGGATAATTGAGGTTCCACTGTATTAAAGTTTTACTCAACATGAGTACCACCATCTATGTTCTGTGAAGCTGAATGTAATGACCTGGATGTAATGATCAGGCACCTGTTGAATCAAATGCCTGTTGCAAATTTCCAGTTGTATGGTAGAGTTTACATCCCAAAAGTTCCATAGTTTTTCCACATCCCTAAAGGTAAATGTACAATAATGGGTAAAGATAATGTTTGGTAAATATGTGTAGAGTGTCTTTCATTTCTGGTAATAAAGTGTAATGATAATGTGGTCTGGTAATGTGATTAATAATTAATTATTGGAATGTATCCAAAGAGAAAGTTGTGCTTTGGATAGAATCATAAGGGGGTTTGGATTCCCAGCTAATTTTTTAATAATGTCAGATCCTACTCAGGAGATTCATTCTGTCTTTTGCCCTGGCAAACATTGCCTCTGGGGCTCAGAATGATAGAAAATGCAACATTTTGAAAGTAAAAGTAACTGACAAGAGTGATAATCCTTTTCTACTTCATCCAAAACTTTAAAAAGAAGGTTTCTGATATACCTTAAATGGTCTGGTAAAAATGTGAGATTACATCTATTTTCCTGTATAAATAGGACTGTATAGTGACATATATAAAGTATGGGAGCTTTTGACTATTGATATAAAATGTTTCTGCTAAATTAAAAAGAAAGGACAATTCTGAAAACATTTACTATGCATGTATGTTTCATACTGATGTGTCAGGTGTGTATGGATGGTGAATTAAAATGTATTGAGAAAGGAAAAAAAAATGGTTCTATTTTCACAGAAACACTCTAACAAGGCTGCAGCTGATAAAATGTGTACGTTAACCACTAACAAGGGTGTCTCTACATTACCCATGTGTGTGGATATGTGTGGCTGCACATTTTGGAATGTGTATAATTTTTTTTTTTTTTGGAAGGTATTGGAAGTTTAACATGGGACTTGTATTTGCAATAACAGTCCTGTATACACATGTTTTACAATAGTGACATGTCATCTTTCAGTCATTTTATAGGGTTAGTGTTCTTTCAATATTTACTTTTATCATTGCAGAACTGAATTGCAGTTTGTTTTTCAAATGTACTGTGATTCCCTTTGGTGTAATGTACATCTGAAGCCACTACAATAATTTATTGCCTTTATCGTAGACTATTCTGTATCAGTCTTGTACAAATACCATTTGAGTGGTTACAGTTGAGAACTGTCACCAAGACAGCCTGGAATACTTGCCCTCTGGAGGTATTCTGGGAACATTAAAAGTTCACATAAAGAGACTTATTGATGACACATGTATTCATCTTTCTTTGCCCTGTTATAGCTGTGAAAGCTGTTTGCTATTTACTGTAGAATATTTTTAAAGGCTATTTCTAAAGCCACAGCACAATGGCACAGGTGATTCTGTTTCCTACAAATCTACAGCTCATATTTGTTCAGTTACCTATACTATAAAGGATAAATACATTTCCAAAGAACATAGAAATGGAAGTGTTTGTATAATGTTAGACAACTCCCCAACGCCTCAATATTTTATAGCACATAGCGGTCACTTAATGGATAAAGATTTGATAAAGAGGCCTCCAGCATAGAACATCATAAGTACAAGGAAAGGGGTTCCTTGACACACTTGATATTCAGGGTTTTTAATCCACTATAGAACATTGAGGACTGGTATGTAGACACGTGGCAATACACATCTTTAACCGGTAATCCCGAGTGTGACTCGGGGGGAATTATCCATACCAAAAGCGGTAACCACAAGCCACACTCAGGGTGGAATTGCCAGGGAGTTTCAACAGCTTACCTGGTAGGTGGTGCCCGTGGCGTCCTTTAGAGGTGGCCAGCATTTTAATCCCCTGGCGATGCCGGCTGTGCATCTGTGTAACCTGGCAATGGCCGGCTGGCATCGGCGTGTAAAGGTTGGTGACCCGAGGCCAGGGGAAGCAGGTGCCGGCAGGTGCCGGCAGGGCATTTCCGTGCGAGCGTGTGGCTGGGGGGCGGGACCAGGCGGGAAATTTAAAATACTAAGTATTTTTAAATGTACCGCTTTTTCATTTAAAAATACTTGATATGCATACTGCCAGGAAGGTTAACAAAAATTGCAAGCTAATACATTTGGCGAGTCTCTATGTAATTTAAACAACCACTATGTAGCCTTCAGCAGATATTTAGCAAACTACAGGCCCAAGTATTTGCCCAAATGTAGTTGCAGACATGTTCGCAATAAATCAGATGTGGGCCTGATCAGGTAAAACCCTACAAAAGCTATGGAACAGTTGTTCTGTTGACCACAGAAGTGGACAGAAGTAGGTAAAATGCAAATGTATACACTGTATATGCAAATATTGAAATAGTAAGTTTAAGAATTTAGTAAAATATGTTTTACAAATTAGTTAAATATCCTTGACTTTGGAAAGCTTACATCGTTTTCCCATGATATTGTAGAAGTGTCAATATAATCCCAAACCATAAAAAATTCAATATAGTCTTCATAAGTATTAAAGTGCTTCTAATATTATGATGAAGCAGGTGTCTTTATCATGTATTACTTGTTTCCAGTTTGTTAGAGCTTACAATGTAGACGCATTATATAAACTCTCTTTCCAGCTGTAGCTTTGCAATTATGCCTAATGATATTTTATCTCTGTATTTGTCAGGGTTTCATTAAATTAAAATATTATCTGTATGTATAATAAATTAGTTTTTTAAATGTCACAATGGCATGGTGGCAAAGTATCACTAAAGTGCAATATGGGAAAATTCTACAAAAATGTTCTTAAACTTACAAACCCAAGTTAGAAGACTTATGTTTATAATTTTTACTGTTTAGTAATTCAGTAATAGGTCAATAAGTACTCTCTAATTCCTTTTTTTAGTTACAATTATTTTGTTAGTAGGGCTCACTTGTACATAATGAAATCTGCTAACTTTAAGCAAACTCAAATAAAGTATTCAAATAAATATAGTATGTACCCAGGAGGTTAGTATATTTTAGGTTGCTCAGCCTTATACATTAGTAGTATGAAAAAAAAAAATTGTGGCAACAAACATGTTTTACTGAAAAAAATAATTATTTTTCATTTGAATATCCTGTGCTAAACAAAATGTACCTATACTTGCAATATACAGATACAAATATGTTCCAGTAACAATGTTCAAAGTACTTTGTCTCACTAGTCCGTGAGACTAAAATAGTCCGTGAGACTTGTCTCACTAGTCCGTGAGACTAAAGGCGAAACCCCTAACGCGTTTCGCCACCATGTTTCCTTAGGGGATTGTGTGGAGACTGACATTGTTCATAGGTGATCACCCTCTTCTAATACAAATCATGCACTCCATTGGTATCTGTGACACTGCTCTCTCTTGGTTTGCTTCCTATCTGTCTGACCGCTCCTTTCAAGTTTCTCACTCCTCCCTGTTGGTGTTCCCCAAGGGTCAGTCGTTGGACTGATTCTCTTTTCTCTGTACACCTCCTCTCTGGGTAGTCTCATATCCTCCTTTGGCTTACAGTACCATCTGTATGCTGATGACACTCAAATTTATCTGTCCACCCCTGACTGTCATTTGCAATCCCTATTTAATGTACAGCGCTGCGTAATATGTTGGCGCTATATAAATCCTGTTTAATAATAATAATAATAATAATAATAGGTGTATGCATGAGAGTGAAGGTGAGAGGTGAGAAGTAAAGTTAGAAAGTTATGTGTGTTGGCAATCAAGAAGAAAAGCAATTTAGTAATTCCACATTAGTGAATGACAAGAAGAGCATTCAAATGATCCGCTTTACTGAGGTAATGCATAAAAATATGTGTGAACACCCGAATGCTACTCCATTTGCTTCACATAAGAACTAACTAAGCTTGAACTATTGTATTTACATACCAACTTCAAAAAACTATGTAAGTAGCGTCTGGATTTTCAGCCAAAACCAACTGAAGGCGAATATTTCCTTACACACATATTTTTATGCATTAACTTCTGTAAAGAAGATCATTTGAATGCACATTTTGTCATTCACAAATGTGGAATTACTAAATCGCTTTTCTTCTTGTATGCCAACACGCATAACTATCAACCTTATTTCTCGACTTCACTCTCATGCATACACCTATGAAAAATGTCAGTCTCCACACAATCCCCTGAGGAAACCAAGTGTCGAAACGCGTTGGACTAGTGAGGCAAAGTACTTTGAACATTGTTACTGCAACATATTTGTATCTGTATATTGCAAGCATAGGTGAATTTTGTATAGCAAAATATATTCAACTGAAAAAGAATGTTTTTTCAGTAAAAGATGTTTTTTTTACCACATAAAAGCCTTTCCTCCTCTCCTTTTTTTCTTGATACTTCAAATAAAGTATTGACAGCTTCAAACTAATTTTACTGGTAATACTTTGTGGATTTTATTTTTTAAAATAAAACATAACAGCCTTTCTTTTAAGGCAGTTGTGGTGGCTTCTACCCTGTACCAAAATTCTACATTATGAGCCTCCCACAGTGTGCCTTAGAAGCTGCAATACCTCAGGTAGGGCCTGTCTCTCTTCCTAGCTGCAGAGCTCCTAGCATCATCAAGCTGTTCTCTCCCTAGCTTTACTGTCTCCGGTGCAACCATTTTATTCATCCAATTGAAAAAAATATTAATATCTATTATTTATCAAGTGCCAATGTAAAGCTTTGGGTCAAATGCCAGTGGAGTAGTCTTCACCTGTAGACAAGCCCCCCCCCCATAGCCTCAAAAAGCTACTTTGCAGAACACTTGCCTCCAGAACTTAATTACACACTTCTGGAGGGACAAGGACACAGAAAGACCAAGGCCAGTACTACAGGCAAAGTGTTTTTGTTGTAGTTAATAAACATAAAAAGTGTGTCTCTGAATGCTTGAAGTAGAAAGAGTGTAACCTTCTTCACACTATAAAAAGTGAACTCTGAGAAATTCCTGTCTGGAGTGACAGCGGGTGAGGCAGGCAGTACCAAGAGAGGCAAAATCATTACTGCGGTTGTCATGGGTAACGGTGCGTGCTTCCATCTAAGTACGTGTGGGCAGTCTACCTGTGAGTGTGTGTTTAGCAAGGGTTAACAAGTTGGGTAATCTTGCCTTGTGACGACCCGTCTCAGCCCGTTGGTGCTTAGATTGTTGCTATGTGTGCTGGAAAATCTATGCGCATGGGGAGACTGAGAGGTTTTAGTTAGAAGTATTAGTATTAGTTAAAAAGAAATTAAAAGAAAAATAGTTTTTACATTCTTTGATTATGTCATTTTTAGGACAGCTTTACCCTGGAAATTGGTAAGGAGTACTACGTATACAATGAGGGTGAAAGGGAAAAACTAGAAACGCTGCTTTTTGATTCCAAAAAAACTCTTACTTACAGACACCCACAACACAAGTTTTTGGCTGTTGATTTGGAGAGTGCTTGTTGCAGTAACAGTGAGAAGAAGAAAAATATATGTGGGGTAAAAACCAAAACAGATAGTCATTTTCAGTTAGAGTTCTGTATTTATGTGTAGACAATGAGAGATAATCACCCAATCCAACATTCATTCTGCACCAGCACTGTAAAATGAGTTAAATATGTTACTGGCAGCATTGTAGTATGAAACTGCTTTCTGTCTGCCACTTGAATCACACTTTCTTTTTGTGTATTTATTTTGTGATAATCAAACCTTTTTAGCTGAGTGAATTTGAAATGAAACAAACTGGAAAGTGAAACAGCAAAATATGCTCTTGTTTGCATAGTCTGAATTAACTTTCAAGATTATTTAACACTTTCAAAGACAGTGTTCAAGCGATGAAAAATTGCAATACTTTGCACATACCCTTTCTTTGCTAGTGGCGTATTTATTATGACAGCAAGTCATCTTTGCACTATTGAATATTATACACTGATGTGTAAATGTTCCTATGTACTGTCTAAATAAATACATTTCCAAAAGGCAAGATGTAAGTTCACTAATGTTCTGATTTGTTTGTCAAGTATTGATTCATTTTTAAAGGTTAAGGCTCAACTCAAATATAAAAACAACATTTAAAGTATGTGTTAAAACAAAATAATTTTTTAGAACTTTAGATAAAGAAGAGCATTGTTTAAAATGTTATTTTTTTTATTTATTTTTTTTTTTACCATCTTTGTCCTATGGGAATATTTTTGCTTACTTTCCTGTCCTGTAGACACAAAAGGAAGGAAGAGAAATGGCTTCATCCCTAGAGAGATTTCTTCTCTCTAGTGATGTCTTTTTTCAGAATATCCTTAAAATTTATCCCAGCGACAATAGTTACTAGTAGAGAGTCAAATTTTAAATGTCATTTAGTTTCCTGTTTGATTGAAGTCTATGGCCACAGCCTATTCTAGCTCATTCCAAAGTCTTTAAACATAAGAATGTCATAAAATTGTTAGATTAGTTGGGGCAAAAAGTATGTGTGTTTATATAATCTGTTTTTCTAGAATTAAAAAAAATATATACAGAGATAGGAAACAAGTACATAACATGAATACTAATGCATGTCATCAAAAAGTACAGAAAAAATCTAGACAATACCCTTAGGTATATGTTATTTTACTAATTAAACCGTAGGAATACACATTTACATAGGGAGTCAATTTACATTGAAATTTGGCCTAATAGCATCCCAATGCTTGAGGCTGGGTCTACACGGACATTTTTAAAAATGCATGTAAACGTTCCTACTGCGTTTTTATGCACTTTTATTAGAGTTTTAAAGCTTGTGGGACAATTTTCCCACGTTTACGTTTCAAGCGCTTATAAACGTAAGAAAATGCCCCGATTGAAATCAATAGAGGTTTATCCGCATAGTTTATCCGCATTTTTTGGCCTTTTCCAGCGTTAACCCTGCGGTTTTATTTTTTAAACTTTGCAAGCAGCGTTATCATAAACGTACCTCAAGGAAACATCCTGGTGTAGATTAGTCTGTTGGAATGCATGAGAATTTCAAACATGGGTTTTTAAAGCCTCAGGTTAAATGCTGGGGAAAACGTCCATGTAGACTAAGTCCACAAAAAATTTGTTTACCATGTTTTTGTTATTAACCTTTAAAATATTTGTTTACAAGTTGAGTCAAAGAAAAAAACTGATAAAATAGGGACAGTTGGAACCTCAAAGTCAACATTGTAAGCAGACAAATCCTTTAATTAATTTACTTAGTTTATTCCTTTGATTAATTTACTTAATTTACTTACCTTTTCTAATAGTGTTAGGTTCCCTATTTTATGCAAACCAGACCTTTGTTCAAACATAAAGCATATATGCCTTTAGCATGCTGCCCTCCTTTTCCTGTATCTTACCAGAAACCCATGACTAAGTCTTCAATGGAAGTTGATCAACTTAACACCAATATCAAACTTCAGCAATACATCTAATGCAAACAAAAAACACCAAAACTTGAATCAAATTGTGCTGGAAAGCTCACCACTATTCACGATGACAAATAAAGATAGCTGGGCTTGGGGCCATTCTGTTTGCCTTGGGTATAGCTTCAATTTTCACATACATCTTGCATTGTTCCTGAATCTGCCTTTATTTTTAAAACCCTGTAATCTTCTGCACATCAGAATTAAAACTTAAATTTAAATTAAAAAGTTTTTCACAGGGGTTTTTTGCTCTAAACCAAAGAAGTTTATAAGTGAGGAGAACAAATGGATGACTTGTGGATCCTTCATTGTGCAATCAGCAAAGCGGTAGAGGAGGGATCAATGAATTAGAAATGCAGCCATGTTTTAATAATAGCCATCTACCAGATGGGTAAATATTTCCCTGATTTTAGGAAGATAATCATGTTGATTTAGGTTGAGATCCTAAAATTAGGAAATTAGCTTGGATTTCTGCCTTAATTTCAGTTTGTTTTTTCATTTACGTATGGGCGTATTAAAGGCCACAATTTTTTTAGGTGTTCTGAAAAGACTAGAAATACCCGTCTGTGAGTTCAAAGAGTGGTCACTTTCCAGACAAATGAGAACTGACCGGGCCACCTTACAACTGTGACCAGTGACTAGCTCTTGAAAAATGTATTAGCTATGTGCTGATGGTGAGCTTGTGCTCCAGCTGCACGGGATTATGGCTTTGAGTGGGTCGAAATAGCTTGGAATGTATTTTATTTCTAGCAATGGATCTGTGTCCCCCTTACAGTTACCATTAACTCTTCCATGACTCGTGACCTGGCAGTATAATGCTTTACAGTATATCCTGACTTTACAAGAGCAGTCAAAGCAAACTATCACCGACCTCCTGTGTTTGGGGAACAACTAATAAACAGGTTATTAATAAAGTTATTTTGTTTAAATGTTTTTGGGTCTATCCAACCACATTTTAAATTTACATTTTAAATGAACATTTTTGCATTTTGCATTTGAATGCACAAATTTGCAATAAATATACATTGCAAGGAGATTGAAAAAATACACAATTCGTTAAAAGTCTTAGTGAGTTAAATACATCAGCTGGCATGCAACATTCTATACACTTGCATTTTTTTTTACTACTTGCAAGTGAACACAGCCTCACTGTGTGCACCAAGTAAAGTGAACATGATCTGTAGTATATGATCTTCACAGAATAAATAAATAAAACATAATTTGCTCCAATCATAATAACCATACATTGTTACAATATTGTTGCAACATATTTATTCATGAATATTATAACTGATGTTGAGTTCAGTTATAACACCCACAAAAGTGTGCACAGCAGAAAGAAAAGCACTGGGCGTATACAGTATGCCCAAGAATTTTGAATAAAGTGTTCAGGGGCATGGACAATAGCTGGTTAAAAACAAAAAGTACAGTAAATTATAACAACCAATTAGAAATAATTGTTAATTTACCTAGCTTTAACTTGTTTCTTTTTCTATTTTATTTATATTAATGTTAAACATTTTTTCCATAATGTTTTTTTTTGCTTTATTTCTTGTTTGCGTTTGCATATGATAATTTAAATCAGCTTATGCATCTCAGCTATAATAAATTGAGTTATTTGGGCCGTATTGTACGTAATACCTGTTATGAGGTACAGATTGCATGTACATAATTTGATTCTTTAATGCACAACCTATTGCAGGGCTAAACTTACTTTCTGTATAACATTAGAAAATAAACAAGAAATGACCAATGGTGTCTTGACTTCTGTCCTTGTAAAGATTTCCATGTAAAATACTTCTCATGGTGCTGAGCTCCACAAATACATCAGTGTTCCAAAGACAGTCTGCTAATCAACAGGTAAAAGAGCAAAGTTAAAGCTTATTTTTAAATCAGTAAGAAGCTGGGCCCCATAAAGATCATAGTCTTAGGATCCAGGTGAATCTGTAATGATACAGGAATCAATGAAAGCTAATGTAGGTAATTGCAGGTATCACATGGTTTCTCCAGTTTAGCACTGATGCTAGCTTCTTTTAGGCCAAGTTAAGTTCACATGAAGATATATGCAACTATTTATTTTGAAGCATTTCTGCAAATATTGTGATACAAACAATATGCAAACAAATACGCAAACAACAAATGTCTCCTCTTATTAAATTAGAATAGTCAAAAGAATGTAGAACATTGCTAAATGGTTGTACTGCTTATTACACCTTGCTGTCTTCCTTATGGAATAAGGCTCCCTGTGTTGTAATTGTTGGCAGATATTGCCTCACTTACAGCCTTCAGTGGTGCTAAGCAGTTTTTCAGCTCCCACTCTTTTTTTGAGTGAGAATATTTGCATAATGAAGGCTCATGCCTCATACATCCTCGGAAATGTTACTATGTCATTTACTTTTGGCCACACTAGTCAGACTTCAATATGCTGACTGTTAGCTCATGACTGTGTACATAAGTTTTTTTTTTCTCAGTGCTCAGAAATAAGGCAAATGTGTGCCACAAAGGCTTGCTTTCTGCTGGGCTTTTGAAATACACCTTCCATGCCAACAAGCAGTTTAGTGTCAGGAAGTCCTTCTGCACAGAGCAGTTATGAACTGGTAAACTAGCAGCATCTTTAAAAATGTAGAGAGGATATCAGCTTTCTAAAAGCAGCGGCCCCAGAGTAATGAGGTGCAAATGATAGCAATGCACAACTAGCACCTTCCCCTCTTGTGGCATAAGATATTACAATCCACTGAAAAAAAAAATAGGGTACAGATCATCAAAAACTTTATAACCAATTCTTCAGTTTACTACTAATTTAAACAAACCCAGGTATCTGTAGAACACTTGCAAAACTATAGTATGGCTCATGCTTTTCGTTGACAATGACAAAAAGGGCAGGATTCTAATTAGATAAATAAAATATTCCAGTATTTGTATGTATTTGTAAGGTATAGTGTAAATAAACAAAAACAATACTGTAATAATTTGTAGCTTACTAGTGCTTAGATGGGGGTATATTCATTGGTTGTTCCTGGGCCGATTAACCTTATATGACTACAAACACACATTCCTATCATCAAGGGGTGTCTGTGAATTTGTAGTTTACAAAAGATAGCTTCATAGGAAGATAACTTTGTGATTTCAGTGCAATTCACAAGAATTGACAAAGACACTAACCTTCTAGCTAGATAAACAGGTATTTTTTATACTTGCAGAAAATGTGGTTAGTAGGCTTGGTGTTTAGAATAAGGTCTGTGTAAAATGCAAAAAAATCTTAGGTAATTTGTCCCGAAGCGAGTAAAGCCAAATATCTCCATCAGATTTGGTGCCTGGGGCAATGACGTACTTTGTAAATTGTGTTTGTCAATGGCTGCTGGCTGGATTCCCTGAGCCATAAGTTTTACCTGTCATGGACAGGTATGGTGTACGGTGCCTTGGAATGTATGCTATACCTGTCAATGACTGGCCTAACAAAGAACGTACCCATCATTGCCCTTCATTGGAATTCAAATTCAGCCTGAACATTGGGGCTCAAATCGGGAGAACGAATGGGTAACCAAACTAGTGGCTAGAAAAATTAAATAAAAAATGAAGATTATTGCAGTCACAATATGTAAGGACTAGTAAACTAAAACTTATAACATTTTTACTGGGTTTAGATATCCTTTAAATTGGTCAATTATAACACTGAATTAGGACAAAAGACTTACCATTGCCATTTTTTGATGGCATATGCTCCAGGTGTTGGAAAGGCACAGCCATTATTATCCTTCCTTTCACCAAACAAGCATTCATACACCCTCAAAAAAAAGCAAGCTATTGCAGTTTTTTATTTTTAACCTGACAAGCTCCCTTCAAATAAGTAAAGCAGGGGTACTGTTAATGCTACAACATACATGACAGTTGACACAATGGATCACTTTTAGCCATTTGACAACATTTTGGTGATTGGGCCCCTGTGCACAAGCTGGGACCATGAAGTGATGGTTTGGTGTGGAAAAATGTGAGCGTTCAACACAGAGCCCTCTCTTCAACCCTTCTGAACACCATTAGGATAAATTGGAACACTGATGCATACCTGGTCTTTAGTCCAACATCAGTACCTGACCACACAAATGCTCTTTTAGCTGAACGAACACACATTCCCTCAAACACAGTCCAAGATCTTGTGGAAAATCTTCCCAGAAATGTACGGCCCAAAGGGGGGAGGGGGTAAGGGCACACCATATTAACACTCATGGTTTTGCAAAGCATTGTTCAAAAAGTTCATATAGTTATATAACAATCAGGTATCTGCAAACTTTTAAAGTGTATTACTATATTTTATGCTATGTTTTTTTTTCTGTTTAGGATCTTTGCCTTTTTTTGCCTTATGTTTGGCCACAATCCGGTCATTTGACAAAAGTATTTCAGTTTCCTCTTGAATCAGTATAGCCAGACACAATTGTTTTGGTTTAAGAAATAGTGGCCACTGTGTAGTGGCTCTATGTTCTACAGCCCACCAATACATTGTAATTGTCTATGTGTATTTTCACCAATGCGCTATATTATATGACAGCTTCCTCCCAGTGTATATGTGATCATTTCTTTCTCACCTCAGAAACTGACTATCCTGTAACAAACACATGGTGCTGCTAGGTGACGTCTAAATTGCACTGCATAGGACATTGCCACACAGAAGGTTTTCAATAGTATATCTTAAAATGTATTTATGGATATATTATTTTTCTTTCTTTCTGAGAGATATACCGTGTTTCCCCAATTTTAGGACATCCCCATTAAGTAAGCCACCCCCGATTTTTAAAAAAATAATTAAAATAAGACACTCACCCGTTTATAAGACAGCTCCAGATATCTGATCCTGCGTGTGTGTCCTTTATGCTGGCTGCAGCGTGT
>NC_092860.1:44579501-44591644 GCF_032062135.1 Pyxicephalus adspersus
AGTGACTTTCAACAATAAATGTGTACTGTAGTCTTCTTCATGGAAAAATAAGACATCCCCTGAAAATAAGACCCAGGGCATATTTTGGCATTTCAAAAAATATAAGAGAGTGCCTTATAATCGGGGAAACAGGGTAACAAAGATGGTACAACTAACATATTACAAATTGCAGGTTAGGAAGAAGTTTATGACTTCACCTGTATTTTGAAACGTTTAAAGTGTAAAAAACCCTAACAATTAATTTAACTTATTTGCTTCCCTTTGGTCTAAAGATACTGGTAAAATAGTTTTGTTATGTAAGTAAATAAATAAAAAATACAGTTTTTTTCTTTATTTCTTGTGAGCTGATAAATTCCTCTGCTTCATTCTTCTGCTCCACTCCTATTAGTTACATTCTTCCTAGCGGTCGCTGTGCACTACTAAACACCTTTCTCTTATGTTATAGAGAAGAAGAGAGGAGGGCGATGTGTAGTCCTGTCCTATAGTAAAAACACTGTTTGTACTGTATAATGATTAAGTGTTGTCGCTGTAGGACCGTATGTGTGGAGAAAAAAAAAATGCAGTCACTACTTTTAAGGACTGGTAAGCTGCAATATATTGCATTTTTCTTCTTGGGTTTAGACATACTTTAATGATCTCTCACAGCATAGGCAGAATTTGGAAAGGCATAAAACCTAAGGGCTCGATGCCCAGGCTTTACTACATACTCTTCCAGCTGGAAGGATTTTAAATTATTATAACTGTTTTTGAAAGGAATGCTGCCAACTTGCAGGGCAATAACTTCCTTTATGGGAGGTATTGTAAAGAGTTCCAGGGCTGCTTTTAGACATACTTTAATGCAGGGCAAACATCACAGTGGTCCTCCATCAATATGAGCAGCAACCAAATATCTCTTAAAAGAAATATATTTTTTAAATTTCTCAGCATAACAGGAGAATAAATGTTAAAATAAAAAATTAACAAAAACATTAATTTGTATCTATGAACCCATATCTTGCTGGTTTTTGTTTTTATTACAATTTATCATTGGTTCCTACAGCATTTTTCTGTTTTCAGACCAGCTTCAATTAAGAATAAATGTAGTTCAGACTATGGTAATTAATTATTATTTGTCCCCAATTCCCGTTTTTAATTTTGCTTACCCACCAATATTGATGAATTTGTCTACTTGGAGAGGTCTGCTTGTTAAATTGGTAGGGGGGCTGGGGGGTATATAACTTCAGAACTCCCAGCAACTTGCACTATCATTTTTTTAAGGAGATGGCCCGCCAGAGAGAATGAAGAGTGAAGAACCCTACATGTCTTGTCAAGGTCACTAGACTAAATTCCCTTGGGGAATTCAATTACCACAAGGTTCTTACAAAGGGACATTACAACCCCCTGACCACCAACATTGTTCAGCCCTTTTGCTCAGTTCTCTCTGCATCCCAACCTTGAGAACCAATGCTAAGCCCCTTCCACACTTTCTCTCAAGGAATACTGCAAAGAACATTTTCCTTCTGGTTCACCCAAAATAAATCATTGTCTAGGCTTGGCCGATGAATTAACATTCTTCTATATTTAGCTTTAGAAAAATACATTGGTAATATACAATCCTGGGTCCTACCTACAGTTTTTAAAGATCAAACAAACTGATTCAACATTTGGTATAATATAGAATGTGCACCTGGGTTTCCCCTACTACTTTTAGGAAATCGCTCTGGCTGCTGTTCCTCTCTCTCTTTTATTCCTCCATGGGAGCATGACACACCCCAGGTGTATACAGAAAAAGGCATATTCCTTTTCCATAAGGAATGGGTAAGGCAGATATCCCTTTCACTGACAACCCTGACTTACTATCTCACTGATAGTAAGCTCACCAAGATTGCAGAGGATGCACTTCATCAGTGAACCTGGGTGATCCAGCAAACCTGCAATGCATCTGGTCCAGGATTGAAAACATTTGCTAACAAATAGCAAATGACTTTTAGGAAATCAATTCCAGGTTTTCTGGATCACCCAGCTTCACTGATAAAAGTGTGTCCTCTCCAGCCTTGGGGAGCTTTGGTATCTTTCCAGATGACTTTTTTTTTTTTTTTTTTTTATAGAAAACTACACTTCTTTAAAAGAGAACTTCACCAAGTGTTATATGATCTGCTTATGAACTCAATTAAAATTCTTCTGATTTTTGGAAGTGTGTAGTTTGAGACAACAGGGAAGGAGACATCATTAGCTTATTAGCTCTGACTGCATCTGTCAGCATTTAAGCAGGTATCTGGTAGGGAGGTTCCTTAAAACTTTAGAAAAATTATAAGTTATAGCACTGTGAACTGGTGTGGTCAAGGGACATGGGAGTGCTATGTACTATTTAGGCAACAGGCTGGGGTGCACTGGGGTGACGTGGTTGATCCAAACACATTCTGCATCAAAAAATCATGCAGATAAAAAGGCAGCAATCGCCCTTTTATTTAATTTGGATTGTCATTAAAAAAGCCAAACTGGTGTTATGGTGATTTATGGATTTGTGTAGTTCCTATTCTGTGATATATAATACTACTTGTATAACATACTAAGTGTATAGAACTTTAGAATGTACAATCTGTGCTTTGCCCATGCAGAATATACCTGTTCCTATGAACTTGATAAACACGTCTTTCTGTAAAAAGATCACTTTAGGTATTATTGAAAAATGTGTATAACTAACAAAAGCCATCGTTCCAAGCATATCCATTATTGTGGCATCAACACAGCCGCTTGCTCTTTTCACAACAGATATATTCCTCAGTGACTGAGCCATAATGACATTAGAATTTCATGTGGCTACATTTCTGTCTTCAGCACCCCCATTTATAATGGTGTTAATGGAGATGCAATAAAAAGCTTACATTTTTAACTACAAGAATAAAATATGTCTTATTGTCTTCCTGTGTCCCTAAATGATTTTTTTCTCAAATCCTTGCTTTTTAAAACTCAACTTTGGACAAATATTAGGGACTCATTCATTCATTAGTACATCATTGACTAAAAAGCATCACAATAAACCAGTAAGTTGTGTTGCCGTGCTAGAGTGTTAACAAAGCACATGCAAACAGTAGGACAAAACAAAATAACAGAGAAATAATTAGTCTGCTGCTTTTTCTTTTACTGTCACTTACAAGGCAGAGCAGGGGCAAGACCTGTAAATGTTACTAAACTGCAGTCAAGCAGTCAAGAAAGATAAGGTGTCCTAACCTGCCAGATAGGGCTGTGCTGCATGGCAGATCTGTGTTAACCTGAGGACTAGGCAGACAGAAATGCATATTGTTTGGCAAGTAAAACATCTCTCATGACTATTTCAGTTATGTGTTTAGCTATTCCACTTGAAATTTAGGATTAATTGCACAGATTCTTATTGGTGTCTAAATACACTGAAAACATTTTGGGCAAAAAATGGTACTCCCTCAATTCAGCAGGTTTATGCTATGTCTGTCTTCTTCCTCAACATGTCATTTACATAGAATACATCGTAAACAAACCAACAGACAAAAGGACCCAAGGTTAATTTTGCTAGAAATCATTACACATGTGAAATCATACACATGTGACTTTCTTGCATTGTATGCTTACATCCACTAGACTGCACTATAATATATCTTGAGATATATAAAGAAAGGGCTTGATTTACTAAAAGAAAATTCCCAAGAGCAGGGACAAATTACTGTTAGGATCATTGGTGTACTAACAGTGTAGTTTCACATAAGTGGATTGATGTATGGCCATCCAGAGGTCCAGTTCCCCTTATATATATATTGGTATATCCCATATATGTATATTTTATATATCTATATAGAGTGTATACCACAAGTGCATTTTGCTAGCATTAGCTAGGACAAGCATTAAAAAAATCCTCCTAAAACTGTCATCATTTACTCTTTTTCATCTTCTCAAATATCCATAAATATTTTGCCATATTAGGATATACTCCATTACATTGGACATGCTTCATTTTTCCTGATATGTTATTATGTAAACCAAATGACTTTTTCTGTTGCACAAATATAATTTCTTCATCCTTAGCATAAATGCTCTTCCTTGTTATCTTGTCACTATGCTTTATGCTACCTCTACTATGCAAACATGTGGGCTATAATTTTTCTCTCTAGGCAGCCCTGCAATCAGGTTACTGACCTCACATTTCTCCACTGCAGTTAAGCAATTTAGTGTAGTAGCCAACCTTCCTGTGACTGCCTGTGACTGGGCAATGAAGAAACTGCAGTCCGTTAAAGAAGCCATCCTTGTGTTAGGTCCGTTTGTCAGAAAGCTCATGAAGTTAGATTGACAACACTGAGCAATGCAGTAATGACAAACTGGTATAGATTGCTAACTCTCCTCTTCCATTGTCAGTCTTATGCAGTTGATAGCTGATGACTAAAATAAATATTGACTATTTATTTACGAATATATGACTATATATGTATATTTTGATACCTACCAACAATTATTCTATAATTAAATATATTCTATATTCTATAAATTGAACATCTGCTGCCCAAAAAACCACAAACCCAGCTTCCTGGTTTAGCTTGTTATTTTTAGTTGCTTTTCTTTGTACCTTGAGTAACTTTTCTAATATAGTCCAGGCTACCCTCTCTAAACGTAGCTCCATTTTTAAAGACTCTTATTTTCCATGTATTTTTGTTTCTTCTGCCCTTTCTGATATCAGGTCATAATCCTGCAAATAGGCAACCCATGGTTCATAAGAAGCATAGAATCAAAGCACAGGGGATTATCTAATAATATACCTAATACCTAATAATGTGCACTGTGTTTGTACCATAAAATCTAGATTCTAAAAGTATGTGCAAATATAATACCATAACAAAGTTGAGTTTAACAGACAAAAAGAAAAGTACGCATCCGTAAGATTCTCTATTATTTGCTGGACCCATACAAGGAAAAATTGGTAAATTAAGAATGACTTCAGTCTATCTAAAGAATCAATTTATGCTAAGGGGCATATTCTATATGATCTGAAGCCAACGGCAACAATTCTTATTGACAGCAGCTGGGATATTTTGTGGCTTCAAAGGATATGGAATCTGTCCTGTATATAAAGAAAAATTGATCTGTGTGTGTTCTGGAGCTGCCTTGGTAGAATACTTACAGCTGCAAGCTGCTGTTATATTTTCATTCAATAATTTTTCTACTAAGCATTTTAGAAAGCCGCTAAACTGTTCAAGTACAAATTACTTATTCATGTAGGAATTTTTTCATGCGTCTGTGTGTGTTTAAAAAAAAAAAAAGACCTTTGTGCAGTGAGCAAAACATTGGATGAATACAAATATTTCCTATTTATTCAAAATACATAATTAATTACTGACATCAACACAACAGTGGGGTACGGTACCTTTCCCTTGGTTTAATATCATACAAAACTTTGCCTCTGAAGATGCTAACAATAGGATCTCAGTCAGAGTCTGTGGCAAGTGTTAACTAATGATCAGGAACCTTAGCAAGTGAAATAAATAGACAATTTAATAAAGACGGCTGATACAGTTTTCTGTTCAGTTATAGTTTATGTTACAATTTATACTGGGAAAAGTTTGGACATATCTTAAACATTACAGTTCAAATCTGATATTTTAGGGATACATGCTTACTATTTTGATGGTGGAAATATAGTGGTATGACTTTCTATTTAAAACGAACTTTAATGTCAAGAGGCTGATTGGGCTTTTCCAATCACAATGCACAAGCAAGCACAGTCAAGTCTGGCCTAATTTTAACAGTAGTTAAAGTTCGTGCCCCCCAACCCCCCCTCAAGTTAAAAAATTTAAAGTGCCCATGCAAGGTACTGTTTTCTAGCATTATATTGTACAAATATGTATTATATTTTTAAAAACTGGATAACAATAAGTTTTGTTCATCTTGCATTGATAAAATCAATTGTGGCTTCCTAAAGTGGTTAGGTTTTAGCAAATGTATAGCTGCTATTTACCAAAAACAGATCCCAGGACCTTAGACCCTATTCATACCTGAGATGGAAAACTGTGTGGTGGGAAAAAAACACACTGCCGGTAACATTTGCATACAGTTGCGATAGCAACCACACATCCACTACAGTAGCTGCCAGCAGGCTCATACAGTAAATAGGTCCAACCACTCTTATTTACTTGTAATAATTTTGTTTTCACTACAGATCAGAATTATTTGGAATTTCTGGTTTGGTCCTACAGCACAGGAACATGTATTGCCTACACTTTTAAAATCTCTATCTGTTATTATACATACTAAATGTTATGTATGATGGCCTAATTCTATCCACTATGAATGCTATTTAAACGATGAATGCTCACAATTTGGCAGGCTTATTCTGATACCTATTATGTAGTTTATCTATAGTGAATGAGCTGATACCTCTGATTCTTTACATACCTAACAGACTTGAATGTAAACCAAAATTTTTTTCCCCCTCAAAATATCATTAGAAAAAGATTTTCAGTTTTTATACTGGGGTCACACCTGCAGGTGGTGCTGTGTCCTTGTATAAAGTGTGTAACAAACTTGCAATTGGAGACATGACACATAGGTTTGTATTACACTTTACATGAATACATAGCATCATCTACCAGTGACCAACAATAATGCACAAAAGATCATTTAAATTTAGGAACAAGTGATCCATCGTAACAGGAAAATACAACAAATCTTGAAGGAAAAAAAGATAAACCAAATGAGCCCATGAAACTTTAATTCATTCTACTTTTAAAGTGTTTTACAAATACCACACCATTGATGTAATAATCCAAGTTAATTTTATTAGCATTTCTATTAATTTATTTTTTTTTGAATGTTAGTAGTGATGTCCATATTTTGTGCCTACGTTTATACTCGTGTCAAAGCATTTTCCTGTACTTTTAGATAAAAATAAGTTTGGTTTATAGTTTGATCAATTTATATTTGAGTATAAACAGTATATTAAGGACCTACAATTTTGTTTCTTTAAAATGGAATAAATGTAACTACATCCTCCATGATTTGCATCATAATTTTCAAAAAGGTATGTTGATTACAAGGAATACCGGTGTCAAATTTTCTTTGAGATTTTGGTATTACCCATACAGCTGTTTGTGACACTAAATTTTACATTATAAGTTAGTTGATTCTGAGGTATAACTTGTAAACTATATATACTGTCACAATCAGGAGAATCCTAGTTCTCTTTTTGGAATATACTTTATGTAATTTTGTTGCTTTTATGTATAAATGTAATGTATATGTAACAATCCAGTAAACAGAACTGACAGCTCAAGCTAATTGTTAAAGAAATGATTTTGTACTAAATACAAGCTAAATCCTAAAATGATATATGAACCTCTCGACCCACAAATGTGCTATAGGTTTTTCATTGAAACTTTTCATCCATATGAGTTTGTGCAGTACATTTAGATGACTACCTTTTCTTGCCTTATTCAACCCACATTGTAAGTACTTGTTGTTTGCAGCAGTACATGCTCTCTTTTTTTTTTACCTTCTTCAGACTTAACTGTTGAAGGGAGCACTGTGCATTTACTTGCTGGGGGAAAAAAACTACAATGCAGTTGGGGACAGGGCTCAACACAAAGACAAACCGAAAACTTTTCACTCCTTAAACCTTCCTTTTTGTAAAATGCCTCCTTTACCTCCTGTTCAGTGCCTGTACCTTGTTTTCTGAAGGTTTCCTGTTTTTCAAGGTTAGTTTTCTCTGGCAAGCAAGGCTTGCTCTAGTCTCCTCTTTTTTCCTAAGAACATAATTAACCTAACAATGAGGCAAAAGGGTGGTCCTGGTTGAAAGATTGGCTGTGGGAGTGGCTGTGGTTACGTGTACAGTAAGCATCTTGACAACCCCCACCAATAACCACCAGCAATTGTTAGGCGCAGCAACCCTTAACACAGTAACATCATCCACAAAAACTCCCAGCAACCTGGGTGATCCAGCTAACCTGGAATGGATTTGCAAATGTTTTAAATTCCGGACCAGATCTTTTTCACGTTTTCTGGATCGCCCAGCTTTACTGATGAAAATGTAGCCTCTCCAGCCTTGGAGAGCTTTAATAAATTAGGCCCATAGTCTGAGGCAGAAGATTTACTGTCTCCTGACATGTCAGTAACATGCTTTGAGATTGCTCAAGAGCAATAGAAAACAACCTATTCTTACAGAAGCAAAACAAGTTAATGCCTTTTTCTAACACCTCCTTTCATACAGTGGAAAAAATCTATAAACTTATAAATTCTACATCTATATATGTCATTTGTAAACACATATTACTATATATTAGAAACAGACGCACTTCAAATATAGCTAGCAGAAAGTCCAAAAATTAGCCACATGCAGCAAAGGCCAACCAAGAGGGCAATCAGAGCAGGTTTAACCTGTAGTAGTGTAACAGCAATATTATGTTTCTCATGTTTTCAGAAATAGTGAATTATCGAAAAGAAAGGATCTGTAAAAAAAATTAACAGTCTAATATAGTTGTTTATTCATGTTAAAGATTTAACTATGAAATTATGATACCCAATAACCTTATAGAGCATCCATATCCAGCACGTTTTCAACCATTTGTTGTAATAAAGTGTACAAACTACAATGTATGATACATTGGAAACCTTTGGAACATATTTAGCAATAAATACACTTCAAAGTTCAGTTTATTTCCCCTAAACTGACATTTTGAATCTATAAAATTCATGGACATGTAGCTAAAGTTTTACCAAGTAAATTAGAATTCATGATGTGAATCTTGAAACAAGTTGAAATCCCTTTGTTTTGAAACTTGATTTGGCAGGATGAGATGAGACGGACTTGGCAAGTACTAGGTGTCACATCAGAGAATGCTGCAGCTGCCATTGTGCCATTAAGCCACATGTGTGGGAGGACATTAATTTTGCAGTAGACATTAAGGATTAGACATCCAAGCAACCAAACCATGGACAGAAATTACTAAAAGAGTTTAATAAAACCAGCAACTTGTAAAAAAACAGTTAATGTTTCTGTATTGCCATTGTTCGTTGTTATAAATGTGTTCTGCTTAAGTTACCTAGTACAATGCTTTCAATAATTCATTAGGCTTTATTCCAGCTTTTAATACAAGCTAGGCTAACTTAACCATCCTACTCAGTGGTAAGGGTATTTAGTCCTATAAGCATTCATTTAATCTTAACTCCTAAGTTATTTTGCCATTAAAGATGGAACAGGTCAATAATTTGTCTGTAGCATTGTTTTTACATTCCAAATTCCAGGACAGTGCACGTTTAGTATTATTGCTAATATATTATTACTAAGATTTCTTCTACTTGATGTAAATGTGATGAAAGTATGTTATAACAATGGTTAGGTACTACAGCAGATATCACCAACTGATATATCATACACATAGTTCTGTAATCACAGGGGAATCCCAATGAAAACTTGTTGTTATGGAATACTTTGTTTGCACATGATTAAAGTACTTAAGCACTATCCTAATAAATGTATTTTTGGGCCAAATAAAAAATAGGTTTTTCATCACTTACTCAAAAGTACATCTGTATTTACATTTTTCATTTAGTTCCCCTGAAATTTTCCACAAATACTAGTTGATCCTGCCTGTGAAGTTCAATATCTTGAGCTTTCTTTTGTGCCGTGTTACTAGGAACGATGCTGCACTGGGCCTAAATTCCGAGTAGAGTTGCCACTCTCATGTGGGTTGTGGGATAAAAAAAATGCAGGGGGGGGACTTCTAGCATTGTCACAGCTGTTTACCAAATATAAACCTTGTCAATCAGCACTTTACCTCAACCTGTTACTGAAACCCTCCCACTGTGAGCTGCAGCATCCGGGAGAGGAGTCTGTGAGTTACAAATGAAAAATTAGGTTCAGCCAGGGAAGATGAAGGATTTTTTTGTTTACTTTATGTTGTATGCTATACAAAGCTGTTTTTGACTAGAAGTACATCTCTGCAATGCATTCAGTACAAAGCTGGTGTTGTCTAGGAATGCAACAACATAAGCATGCCCTCAGCAATACATGACAGAAGGCATCAAGCATTTCTCCAGCACCCTTCCTGGTCCACAATTCAAACATGTTCTCTTTAATTTAAACACTTTAAACTCGAACCGTTCCTTCATAATGCTTATTTCAAGTATTTTACCATGTGCTTTTTTGCTCTTAATGTTTTTTTTTTGCAATACTATTTAATGAATCAGCCACCTTAGGACCTGTAAGATATCCGATTCTCAAACTAACTTATCATGTGCAGATATGGCTTTAGTCATACACTGTATGCCGGATATATTATGCAGAATTGTGTCTCATGAGATCATATATTTAACTGAAGTTTTGCATTTGATTTATATGTTTTAAAAAAAGTCTGTTACAACATGTTTTTATTTGTGTTAGGTATCTCAGGTAAAATAAATTTCATTTGTGTTAAATGCCAGGGATAATCGGTCCCAAAAAACTGTTTTTTTTAAGTGGCATTTTGCCAAAAAGGCCTTATTATCACCAAATTTAAGGAGCAAAAAGAATCATAGACGAAGCCTTAAAAGCTAACACAATAAATTAAAAAAAAAGAGGAATGAAACTTACTTGACAGTATTGATCAATCAGTTTTGCTAAATTAATGACAAAAGATAATCAGGGTCTAAAATGTATTATTATACAGATTTATAATGAAGAGCTTACCAATACATCAATCCTTCAAAATGTATATATATTATAATGTTTACCTGTGACTACATTAACAGTTTTGCTTGGATTATTAGACACAGAAGACGTAAACACTCCCCTGTTCTAGAGTAGATGTTTATCTAGACTGTCAGTCCTGGAGGCCACATGATCTGAGATAGAGAGACAGTCTGAACCCCAATCTTCTCTCTTAGTGGATTTCTCAAGATCAAACAGCCTGGGCTTCAAATATATGTCCTTATTAGCGTGTGTCACATTATAAATGTAGATGAAATGATAACTTACAACTAATCATATTTTATGTAGAGCTTAGCAACTTTTTATTTTTTAAATCCTGATAGCTAAAATTTTCAAAAGACATATTTTGGACAGAATTTGCATTGATTGTGCATCCAATAAGATCACATTATGTGTATTTTCCAAGTGTCACCATGACCTAGACTTGTCCAGTTAGATTTATGGAATTGTAAACATTTGAGGACTCTGAATTAAATTCATCTCACTATCTGTTTTTTGTTAGTTTTAATGAATTTGGCTAATAAAATAGTGAGCAGATCGGCAACACAGTTACCAGCTTGTCATGTTTTACAAACATGTTTAAGGTTTTCCTCATGAAATATGTTTTTGTTAAGTTTAGTATGGTTTGTAACACTGGCAAAAGTTTGGTGTGAAAGTAGCAAAAAGGTTCATACAGGCAGATTCATCCTATTTTAGGATTGGGTGATCCCGTTCAGCTCCCCCTGACTGCCACTTTTCCAGTTACTTGGTCAATTACCGAGCATCTGCACATCTGGCATCTGATGGCACTGAGTGGTACTGGTACCCCCATTCATTCTCTTTGGGGCTTCCACAGGAAGAAGCTACATGTAGCTTCTCCTCAGAGGCAGCGTTTCTCTGGCATGAGGAAGCAGTAAAAGCATCACAACCTCATGGCCAGTGTGAACATAGCCTAAAAATGTAAACTCCCCCTGAAATAATTGCATTTAGAAAATAATATTTTTTATGGCAAACTGCAGGAAAAATTGTATCTTTTTTAAAAACTTGCTTCCATTATAAAATATTATTTAAAGCAAAGGTAAACTCAAATGAAAACAAAACAAAACTCACCTTTAGCTTCAGAGATTTGTCGATCCATCTGGAGGTTTCCTGGATCAAATCCCACGTCATTCTGCTATCTTCCTTTGTCTCAGTGTTGAGGAAGTGCCTGTTTTCCAGTCTTTTTTGACCTTCTTCTACCTTCTTTTTATGCCACTCGATCTCGCAGGCACAAGATTGGGTGACATACCGTGTTTCCCTGATGACAAGGCATCCCCATCAAATAAGCCACCCCCCGATTTTTGCTCAAAAAAATAAAATAAAGAACCCCCCGCAAATAAGACACCCACCGATACCTGCCACTGTGTGTCTCTGTGTGACTCCTCGATGCTGGCTGCAGTGCAGAGTGAAACTGAAAGTAACTTCAAAGGACAAGCAAGCTGCT
>NC_092860.1:44591744-44610594 GCF_032062135.1 Pyxicephalus adspersus
AGAGTGATCAGAAGGGGACAATGAATGGCACAGAGTGATCAGAAGGGGACAATGAATGGCACATGTGTGATCAGAAGGGGACAATGAATGGCACATGAGTGATCAGAATGGGACAATGAATAGCACATGAGTGATCAGAAGGGGACAATGAATGGCACAGAGTGATCAGAAGGGGACAATCAGTGGCACATGAGTGATCATGAGTGATTTTCAACAATAAATGTGTACTGTAGTCTTCTTCATGGAAAAATAAGACATCCCCTGAAAATAAGACCCAGGGCATATTTTGGCATTTCAAAAAATATAAGACAGTGCCTTATCATAGGGGAAACAGGGTAGATGGGGAAAAAAGAGTGCCCATCCCATTGCGCATGCATGCATGCATTGAAAAAAAGGCTCCTTCTGTGCATGCTTGAGATCTTTTGGACAGGAACTATGTTCTAGATACAACCTCAGCATGCTATTATGACAATGAGGCAGCAACACATTGATGAGGTAATTCCTCTGACCAATTCTTTCTCTGGTTAGTACATCTGCAAGCAGCTTGATAGCTTGATAGTCATTGGTGCCCTCTTTCTTAGTCTGATATTAGTGAACATTCAGTCATTTTAAAATACACTGTTATTAAATATTTTTAATGGAGTTCTGTAGCCCATATGCGATTTCATTAACTGGTGTCTTAAAACTGACTGGAGTTTAGCTGATGTCTTATATTCAAATATGAGCATGCGCACATACAGTATGTTCCATATGCTAATATGTGAATAGATAAAACGTGCAACATTTATTTTGCTCACTTAGTGATTATCACACCATCTGTAAAACTTCAGACATTTTTGTCTTAGAGACAAATATTTTGAAGTCATACTTTCAAAAATAAATAAATAAATAAATAAATAAATAATAAGAAGAACCATTATTTTAGGTGCTGCTAATCTAAGTCTTTGAACTGAACTTTCTCTGTCACTTGGCCTGTCATTGTCCAATTACGGGCTAAACACAGTTAGGAGACTGAGCTGCATTGTCAGGTTCCAACCCGGGTCTGTTATATGAAAAAATTAATTTTTTGCCATCTAAAAGAAACAGCTCCCTTATTTGTATTTCAAGTGTTTAACTTTTTACCATTTTAAAGATGGTGAACCTCGATGACAATAAATGAGCCAAAAGTAAGGTTTCAGTATCCAGCTGTGTAGCAAACATTATCATTGTTTAGTCATCTTGTTAAAATATGTCTAGCACAATACTCAACCTTATTTGGAACAAAAGATACATCCTTAAGTCAGTGATAAGGATATCTTCCAAAAAATATCTCTGCGACCAAATTTGTATTAGCGTTTTCTGCAGCTTACCTAAACAAGCACATTATTAAGATTTGATTGTACATCAGCTGGGTAAGATTGTGAACTAAGGCCAATTTACCCTTACGTCTAGATTAAGATCAGTTATGTGCATTAGCATAAATGTCCTAGTGCACTCTGTTTTTTTGTGATCTCAACATCAGAAATGTCTTATTGTAAACCATAACTTGTCAAGAATTGTTTGTCTTTTTATGTATAATACATTCTTTTTTGGCATTCTTTTTTATCTTGTCATTCTCTTTCTTTTGTTCATGTGGTTTGGCATACCAAATATTAAAAATGACCCAATGTAAGTGCAAAAATGTATTCGCTGCATTAACTCTTAGTATAGCTGGTTAAAAAAAGAAACACTTTCTTTTTAAAAACATGGCTATAGTATTTTTTCTTCAGTCAGGCTTTGGTATTAACAAATTCTTTTTCATGTCAGTGTGAAAAAAAATGTATCTTTTCTGTCAACAGGATTGCAATGGGGAATGCAGCCCAACGATGAGCTGCAACACCAACAGCAGCGTTGATCCACCTAGTGCATGTGATGCTCACAGTTTACCAGCTTCAACTTCTTCCTGGGAATTAAAATGGCCAACCAGTAAAATGACAGATGACATTACATCTTCATACTGGCCTGGGGCATGGCAGTCAGAGCAAAAAGGAAAATCTGGAAAAACTGTAAGTGTTCCTATGTGGGAAGCTTCACCATGAAAAGAAGCTTGTTTGTTGAACAATTAGTATTAATATGTATGTGATATATGATTAAACTGTATTTCCTAAGTCTACTTTTCAGTTTGGTATATTGTCTCACTGTATACAGTTTTCTAAAACAACTATTTAAAAATAATCCCGTTCCAAAGTTTCTTACCTAAAGATCCTGCAGGTAACAGGATTTCTTTTTGTAAGGTGACAACACTAACATGCTGCCTTACAATTGGCAGCAATGTTGTTAACTTCCCATATGGACTTCTGCAGTTGGTTCATGGGTTGTCTTTTTTATATCTAGTTAGGAAACTTTGCAAGAGATCCATACCGGGTCAGTCACTTAAGAAATAGAGGCAATGATGTCATGCTTTTTGTTTTGCCCATGGTTATCCTGATTGTTATAATAAATAAATATTACATTCTTAGATTTGTGGTGGAGGATGAGGAGTCTTCAGAGCTGATGTTTAAGTTTTGAGTGGTTTAAATCACCTGCCAACTTGGGTACTCCATTTAGGAGAGGCATGCCTGCGTTAGAGTCTGTGTGCATGGGATCCTGTTTTTTATCTGCTTTTTAATTGTAAAGACTTTTTGAAGGCTTGGAAACACAATGGGGTTACGTTATTAAATAAGCAGAGAGTGCTCACTTTGAGTGATTGATGTGAAATGTAAATTTTGGCTAAGAGTTGGGTGAATTTTTGTTGAAAACATTTATAAACAATATGCCATTTATAAACCCCCATATATTATTCCAATGTGCATGTGTTCCCACTGAAATCATGACTGTGGAATAACAGAAAATCAGAAGACCTCCTTCTACACCAACTTATCCAATCCTATTTCCTCAATAAAAATGGGGACCGTTCAGGAGTCTCCACATTAAAGATGAGTCCCCCACCACCCTGTTGATATTGACACCAAAGGACACTGCCCTCGAGGACCTCACCCGCAGTCACCCCCCCCCCCTCTCCCCCCATGCTGCTTTAACTCGCTTGTTCCAGGCTTGTCTGTACAAGATACAAGTGTGGAAAAATACAGCGCAAAGGAAATGCTCTACTGGACTTGATTTTATCATTTAGAATCCAGGCTCCTCCATTTAGACTATGCATGTTTTACAAAAAGAAAAGGCATTATTGGGAATAAGGATAATATACTAAAAAACAAAATGATATACAACAATTGTCTAAAGAGTAAGTACAACCATACAAAAGTAAAACAAGTCTGAGAACAAATAGGCTTATTATAAAATAGATACAGCAATCTGAAAACAAAGGAGAACCCAGAAAGGTTGTTGGGAAAAATCAGAGTAGTGACATGTGCAAGTTGACTATGCATTTATATGCCTTAAAATGGTCTGGCAGCGCACCATAACGCACAAAGCATTGGACATATATCTTTTTTTTGCAGCACACCGCAATGCAAAATACAGCATGTGCTTTGTGATGAGCTGGAATACAGGGACTTTGCCTGATTCTGTGACAGTGCACTGTGTAGTACATGCATTACTATACATTTAGCAGTAAATGTATTTTCATTACGCCAACCCAATGCAACAGATGTTAATGCAAAAAATAATGTGCATTAGGGCACCGCACAAGAAATACCACTTACCTATACTTCCACAGAGCACTTAATCCCTCCACTGCTATTCTCGATTCAGTCCTACACAGTCCTAGATTCTTCCTAGATGGTGGCGCAAACGTTGGGCGCCTTCTTCTGTCTTCTTTTGTCTTCTGCCTGAGATTTGCACTTTTTTTTTCATTGCAAGGAAAAGTCACTTCTGTGCATGCTCAAGATCTCCTTGGATATGTAACGTAGGTACCTCAGGAGGCTCTGTGCTTCCAGTCTTTACTGGTGAAAAGAGGAATTTTGGAAAAAAACTACCCTAAACTAAATCTACCCTTTTAAATAAGTAAAATTGTGGTAATAGGTCTGCTTTCAAAGTTTCTCAAAATGTTTTTGTAATATTTTGTCATTTGTTTGTAATGCAGATGCCATTACTCAGGAATACAATCTGTAATTTTTTGTATATATTTGAAATATATATTTTTGTATATATTTGCAAAAAATATATGAATATTTGAAAAATATTTGAAGTATCATCATTAGAAATGTTTTTCTTAAAGAGCACCTATCACCAGGTTTTTTACTTTACATAAAGGGGTAGACAACAGAGACTATGTCGCAAATCCCAGGAAGCTCCCGGCTGCTCCTTCGGGCTCCTTTGATATTTGACATGCAGAAGGAGCCTTTTTCTTCAAATTTTCCCCATTTACAGCAGGTACACAAGACAAGAAAGAAGATAGCAGCGCCTGATGTTTCCTGCTTGGGTTTGTTTGCTTCCCGGTGCAGGACCCAATCCAGGAAACCTCCGGAGGTATTAAAGGATCTGCAGTAGTAAAGGTGAGTTTTTTTTTTTTTTAAAGTTTGCTTCCTCAATAAGTATAGCGACATCTAGATAGATTATCTACAGTATGTATATATATATGTGTAAATAATTGCACATACACATGTACACTCCTCACTGTTAGCTATTTACAAACAAAGGAAAAAAAAACTTAATGGAGTGTAGACATTCATTAAGTTCTGGAGCAAGCTGTGCTTTGATATGCAAAAAGAAACAACTGCAGAATTTGTCTTGGTCATGAACAAGTTACCTCCCCCTTATCAAGTCTCTGTCCTGCAAGAGCAGGGAAGCCCCAGGATCGTATCCAGGAGTCGTCCGTATGTGGGGGAGTACCTGTAAATATTTATATATATATATATATATATATATATATATATATATATATATATATATTTATTTATTTAAAGGAAAAGCGCAAATTTACTGATTTTTTGTTTTTATACTAGCAGTGTAGTTGTCTAGTAATTTCCTAACAGTCAGTATAAATCATTAGAACCTAGGAATAAATGTGTGATATTCCATTGGGTGAATTAGTTACTTTACTCAAGATAATACTCTGATTAGAATCAGATCTATGTTCACAGATACTCCAAAAATTTCCCTTATTCATGCCTTCCAGTGTTCGCTACTCTAGTCCCGTCTTTGAAAGTAAAACTTGTGATGAAAGGGTAGTTATGGTGACCTATAAAAGTAAGCAGTAACCTGTTCTTAAAGATGGAAATCTGTCTTTGAAATGTATATGTATAACTTCGATGACAGTACCATTCTACAAAGATGTTTTTATAAATGAAAAACTGCCTCCATGACAACTGTCTTGTCCAATCACATGTTCTGTAGATGAATGTTGGACATGAGGCGCCTGCCGAGGCAAAATCTCAGTATCCCTGATCTTGTACAGAACAGCAAACTCTGATTTATAATGCATGCATAAGGAATTCCAGCACCGAGGAAGTTAAGGGAACATTCTATACAGCTGCCAGGTCTAACACGGCTTGCTTAAAGAATTCATTGTGTTTGACCAGAAGGTTATGTTTTTCATTAATTGCAACAGTTTCCAAATACTTTGACTTTCTCAATATGTCATACAAACTCATGTTCAAAGGGGGCGGAAACCATCAAAATCCTCATTACTTCTTTGATGCAGAGTGACTAGGCAGCCAGCTACATAATTCTGTACCGTGTAGGAAGTGTAATTTCTTTTTGTGGGACTTATTAAGGAAACCATTACAGCCCTTCAATACATTAGGATATAAATTTAATAAAAGTTACATAGCTTCTGCCTTTTTAGTGCCAATTTTGCTTTCAGTGAAGTCCCACATAGTATATAATCCAAAAGTGAATTCAAAGCTACCAAGGGATTCCTTTAAATTGATTGTACAGATTTGACTTATTTATCCTTCCAGAGAGAGTGTCTCTTTATAGATTTTAATAAAAGCAGGTCACCTGTCACTCCATATGTTTACAGTCCTCAACTTATTGCCTAGTCTAAGAGTGCATGAAAGGGCAACTAAAGAGTCAGGAAAAAGGTTGTAGAATGAAACATGGTTAAATCAGTGTTCTCTGTATCCTTAACTGAAGAAATGCCCCTAAAGTAAGGGAAAACCTCAGTTTAAACATGTATGGTGAATTTCTCTTATAGGACTGACTAAGGTCCTCTTAACCTCTCTTTAACAAACATACAAATACAATAGGTCCTGACAGGTCTTGATAGGTCTTGACAGAATAATCAAACTAAGGAGCAAGTTTTTCTTCAAAGGAGAATGACAGCCTGCTATACCTAAAATAAAAAAACAGTCTACCTCATTGCCCTAATATTCATACTTGCCTTTGTCCCAAAGTAATATCATCTATGTAAAAAAAAACAATTTCTCCCTATTCTACAGAACAGTAGTGTTGGAAATAGCCATTATAAAATGCTGACTTTAATTCCTTTTTATTACAAGTAATTTACCTCTCACTCATACGCTTCATAAATGAAAGCAGAAATTACATTCTGGCAGAGGATTGCTGAATTCCCAGGCAGGAATAAATATATACTGGTTGGGTTGGAAGTGGTATTGGATCTAAAATTGTATGGGCTTTTATTATTTTAGTTGTGAGAAATGAGTAACAAATAGGGTGCTCTTAAACCACAGGTATTCCCTAGTCACTAAGAGTATTTATACTGTATATATATATATAGAATGGACATCACCTGCCGCCTTCTGCAAAGAAAGATCTGCCTGATTGTTCATTTTCAAAGCAAGCTTTAGTTCTGCTTCATTATTACATTGTTCTCAGCTATCTCTTTGATAAGGAGGATATGAGTGGGGTAGGTTTCTATTGTCCTGTCTTGCTTCTACTGTCCTCATACATACTAGGACTACCAATGTGTTATTCGCAGAATCACCCAGAAGGAATGAAAAAAAAAAGCTTTGAAAAAGAAAACTAATGTAGCCACCACATCAAGTGAGAGGTATACTCCAAAGGGCTATACCAGTGTCTGTATACAGCATACTGTATACATATATGAAATAATTTATTTATTAAAGCAAGTATTATTTACTAGCCTCTTCAACAGTAATAAATAGGTTTGTGTGAAATCCTCTAGCATCACCAGCATAGCTATAGGTTCTCAGAAGCCAGTAACAGAAATGCTGTAGTTACAATTTTCACTGCACCATTGATTTAATGTTTCTGTACTTTAGAATGATGGGAGTCAAAAGTAGGGCAGAACAAAGCTGTCCTTTTAATGTGGAATGGGTGGCAGTTGTAGATGCTGCCAAGCCTGGAAGAGTCCATAGATTATTTAGTAATGTACTTTTGAAGGTCTGAGACTGCTATAGTATTGATCCTGAATAGCTGTATACCAAACAGAATATATACCACTTCCAAACCACATGCAAACATCCCAGAGGGGTTTACAAAGCCATTTTCTGGAACTGGTAGGAAAAGCCATCAGCAAGAAAGAGTTGGAACTTAGACCCTCTTTACAATTAGTGGTTATGTAGGGATATTGCCTGCCAAAGCTTCAGATTTTAAAGTCCTTATAGGTATTATTGTTATTTTTAATTGTTTTTTCATTTCCGGAAACCAAGGTTTACACATGAGCTCATTCTCATTACATGATAATAATATATTGCAGCAGCATCAAACTCAGATTTTCAATACATTTCCTTCATGAAAACAAATAAATCGTACAGTGTGTGTGTGTGTATGTATGTATATATATATATATATATATATATATATAAGTATGCATGACAGTATTATTTACACGGCTTTGTGCTCGGGATCTGTTGCAAACATTAATTCTGTAATGTCTAAAAAGTTTGTGCAAACAACTATTTAGAGTTGAAGAACTAATCTATAGGCAAGAGCTAGGTTTTTGAATCCTAAAAACTTTGTTTACTTGCTCTTTTTGGCCTTTTGAAAATATCAACAAAAGTTTTTATTTATAAATGAGTTTTGAGTGCAAACTGATAATTTTCTGTGCTCTCTTCTGACACATAGCTTTGTTTCCAGTTTTCTCTATGAGAACATCTTACATGTTATGGAGAGAAGTAGATGGGGAGGTAGAGTGTGGGGAGGTCTAACTGTGCTAGTGTGACAATGTTCCTCTGTAGGTATAGTAAGTAAGTATAGGCATCCTAAGACATTACAATAAGACAGTACAATAAGGTAGAAGTTGAAAGGTGGAAGGTGGAATTTGAACAACTACCCCAGTTTGCATATATACATTTTTGATATGTGGCAACCATCTTACTTTATAGAAAAGCTTAAAGAGCAACTAAACTGAAAAGTGCCAAAAAAACAAAACAAAACAAAAAAAAACCCACTTACCTTCAATCCTGCAGGGCAGTCCAAACCATCCAGGGGTGTCTTGCATCAGGTGTCTTGCAACGATATCTTCTCTTTTTACTGGTTCTTTACCCTTTTTTTTTAAAACATTTTTTCATAAAATTCTACAAAGAATTTACAATATTTTATTTACCATAATGCCCATAACAAGAGAGCAAAAAAACAAAAAACGAATGTTTTGTGAGTTAAAACCAGCCCACGTTAAGACCTTTTATATTGCTGCATTTGTTAAGGATGGGATACATCCCATTTCATGTTTGTGGTAGATTTCTACTCATGTTCCAGAGTTTACCACTTTAAATCCTGATGGGAACTGCTGTTATCTGCTCATAAGTGCATTGCTTGATACTTGCCCTACTAATATAAGCATTTCTATTTAATAAAACTTTGTGAACTCTTTGAAGAATTTTGGCGTGGCACTCGTTTTTTGGATTTTTCTGAGGTTGAGACGATGTCATTAATCTGCTGAAGGTAAGAGGACATGTTACCTTGACTTTAACCATGTAATATTGTAGAAAGCCACAAGATGAAAGGCTTTAGAAGGAGACTAACCTGTGTAAGATTTTTGTGAACATTATCAAGAATTATTCCGGTTCTGGGATTACATAACTGTGTCATTATTGAGTTGATGCCAGATAATGCCAGAACTAAAAGTAATACATTCCTAGCAGTGCATTCACTAAACATGAATGACTATATCTATTGTCAAATTCATTTTAATAAAGTTTTTTCTCTACTTCTCCACTTGTCAAACATTGACCCTTGCTATCATTGTATAGGAGCTGTTATGAATTACATGAGAGCTAATATGAGAGCTGATTTAGACATTTATCTAGTTCTATAAAAAAATTGTTTGTGTTTATGTTTTGTTATATATCTGGAAAAATATGCTTTCTGAAACATTAAAGCTTGGCTAGTAAAAGGTGGTTTCTGATTGGCTGACATGCATAAATCCACTGTAATAATCTAATAATTAGGCTTTTAGGTAAGGTGCATATTTGCACACAATTAGGCAAGTGGAAGAATAGTAGCTTCTCATTTCTAATCATTTTTCATTGTTAACAGTTTAATTGTAATGAAGCTATAAAAGTAATAATTATATATTAGATAACATACAGTAGATTGATTTTTAGTTTTTTTTTTTTGCCCCTAAAGGGCCAACACCACGGTATGTAAACTCACCCAAAATTTTAGTAGAAATCATTGCATTTGTTACCATTTCCCCAACTGTATTTCTCAAGCAATCCATTTTTCTTTTTTAAATAACTAAACATACTTAATAATACTAGCCTTTAAAAATTATTATGGAAACCTTTGAATGGTTCTAAAAAGTTAAATTTAAGAAGTAGAGGTGCCCCTGATGGTTAACAATTTGTCTCAGTTACCTTTGTGCTACATAAAAAATTTATTTTAGCATAGGGTATTATTTGTATAACTGTTCTTGTGCTAGGATACATAATGTTATTAGTGCAGCATTTAGTGTGCAGTTTCCAAAAATGTGGGCTTAACTGTATGAGAATGCCAAAGTGGATAATTGTTTGACAATTTTGCATAGCAGTAATTCTTGTCTGACCTTTGTGAAGCACATTATAGTAACCTATAAGTATATATGTTTTCCCCTCTTCAGATTATATTCTCCTTGATGGTATTGGAAAAGTTTTCTATATTTATAGTGTAGGTTTTGCTGCCTGATCAGTTTTACATATTTGGGAACACTGCCCATACCTGTGCTCACTGCCCCCTCTCTTCATAGTGTGTGTCAAGAGGAAGAACAACTAGAGAGTTCATCTTACATATGTTGTGAAAGCAATAAAAACAAAAAGCAGAAGTTTAACCACCTAAGCGTTACACTGAGGTCTAGATTTCTGTACCAAAAGTGATCCACTGTTTTTCATGAAATTTTTTTTTAAATTGTAGACCTGTAACTTACAGAAATATGTCCAAACAGGGGTTCTAGTAGATAATATGAATATAAAAAATGTTTGAAACACACAATCATGTAAAAAAAAAAATTACTTTTAATAAAATTAAAGGAAAAACACAAAAATCAGCAATGTAAACAAATCATAAATACTGAAAATACTGAAAAAGAAATAACTCTGTATATTGTAAAGTACTATATTATTCTAAAACACCTCCCTAGTGTGGCAATTTTTAAAACTTTGATTGTGTATTTATTGGAGTTTGTTTTGAATTATTTTGTATTTGATTGGATACGGGAGTTTGTATCCAATCCAATACAAAATAAGAATTTGAATTTCCAAGTTATTTACTTTTATTTTATTTTTTTTATTTTTTTTGTATTGGATTGGATGCTGGAGTTTGTATCCAATCCAATACAAAATGACAGTTTGAATTTACCAATTACACACTTTGTATTTATTTGAATTATTTTGTATTGGATTGGATACGCAAGTTTGTATCCAATCCAATACAAAATGACAGTTTGAATTTACTAGGTATATACTTTGTAATTATTTGAATTATTTTGTATTGGATTGGATACAGGAGTTTGTATTGAATCCAATACAAAATGTTTGAATGAGTTTCAGTTTGAATTTCCCGCACACGCGCCAACGTCATCACGCACGCAGGGAGGAGCCGTCTGGTTTTTTTTTTCTCCGCCGGACGGCTTCTCCCTGCAGAGATCATCCGGCGCTGGAACGAGCAGGACGTCGGACGATCAGCGGGACCAGGTAAGAAGCCGGCCAGCATCTTGTGTTCCGCCGGTCGGCATCTTGTGATCCGCTGGCCCGGCGGATCACAGGATGCCGGCCAGCGGAACACAAGATGCCGGCCGGCTTCTTACCGGTCCCGCTGGCACCCGACGAAGGCACCCGACGCTGGAGAGATCGGCGGACGATGACCGATGGAGGACGACGCTGGATGAGCACAGGGGGACCAGGTAAGTGAAAAATCTCGGGCTTAACCATCCTTGCAATTTTTTTTTGCCCGAGTGAAGGTCGGGCTTAACTGCAAGGAGGTTAATCTCATAAAAAATAAACACCTCCATAAAATTCTAAAAATCAAATACACACCTATCATGTGTACAATTGTACATTGACTATGATTGCGGCAGACTTCATTGGGAATTGCTGCTCATGCTATGTAGTGGGATCAATCATTCTGTAGTTTGTGCTGCTTCACAGATGCATACAGTTTTGAGGGTTGACATGTTTGGTATCTTTTTAAATGCTGGAATTTCATCTTTTATATTTAACAAATGAAAAAGTAAATATATTGTGTTTTTGTTAACAAAAATTAATTTGAGCATATCTTTTACTAAAAATAAAGATTTGATAAACAGTAGCACCAACATTCAACAATTCAGTGACATTACGAAAGTGCTACTACTATTATTTTGTTCTACAGGGTTACTAGCTTTAAAACATTTGTTGTTTTGAGAAATTAGTTTAAAAAATGTGCCATGTGTTATGTATACACAAAATACAAACAAGGGTTTCAGCACCAAACTAGTGGTAACTTATGGGTTACTTTTGGGTTACTTGTACTAAAAAAACATCCTATAAAAGAAGAGGCTCTATAGAGACGTACCTTTCTGGCAGCCCGTGTATTCAAATGTTTCATGTCTCTCTCACTGTAACAGATAATTGAGACTTTGACATGGTCAAATATCTATTACCTCCAACTTACTTTTTCCTCCTATGGGCTTAATTATCCAGCTGTAGTGTTATAAAAATAATATTATTAGGAGTTTTCCATTCCATTAAACAGGCAGACATGTCGTAAGATAAAATGTAGTACCATTTATTTACAAATATTACAATACCAATGCATTGTATTTGTATTGTAAGCTCTTCGGGGCAGGGTCCTCTCCTCCTGTGTCCTCCTTTGTCTGTCATTTGCAACCCTTATTTATTGTACAGCGCTGCGTAATATATTGGCGCTATAGAAATCCTGTTTATTAATAATAATAATAATAATTATATATAATATATCAATATGGTTACTCTGAAATGCTTAATAATTCACAAGCGTTTCAACAATACCTTCGGAACCATGCTCCCCCAGCTTCTGGTCTATTATGAACAATATTTTGGTTATATTTGAAGTCTATCAGGAGATCACTTACCCACACATGGAGCCTTCTCTGATAGAATGACGTGTTACCTCAGTGTGCACTGACCGTTTATGGAGCTGGAGCATCCTAATAATAATAGTATATTTTTTTGAATAATAATAAAAAAAATCAATAATTTTATGATATATGAGTATGCTCAATATGAGCTGGGGTTGGACCCTGTAGAAATGTATACCCACCTAATTAGCACAAAATGTTTAATAAAGTATCCTGCAGTAATGCCAAGAGAAAAAGTTTAGCGTCTGGAGGGGGTGCAGGTGTTTGAGCATGAAGTATAAATTCCAATAGGTTGAGGTCTACTGATTTCCTTTTGTTTGTTTAGATTTGAGAACCCACTAGTCACTAGAGTTATAATAGTCTACTTTCTTGTAGAAATATTTGTAAAACATTCCAATCCAAAAGAAAATAATCTACAGGAAAATGTGAAACTGATTTTTTTGAAGATGTTACACATAGCAACACATTAGAATTCTTTAACTTTACAAAAAAATGAAAAGCGAAGCTGGACTGATTGCTATTGACAACCTCAAATTTGTGCTCATTTTTACTGTCCATTTATAACAAATCAGCCCCAATGTATTTAAAGCATTTAGCCTGATGCATTTGTTTTCAGGGGCTTTATGGGCAGCAGGCATGCTTTCATACATTTAAAGCTGGCAATTTGAAAAAAATGTACACAAAACATTTTTCAGTGAATGTATTATAAAGCAGTAAAAAGGAACATACTGCTGGCCTTTTTTTTTCTTTCTTTCTCTATGCACTCATTACTGTGCACTCAAACTTATTAGCTTGGGTAAAGTTGCACCTTGAGCACTGATGTAAACTGAGTTTTTAGAACTGCATTAAAATTTGCCATACTCCTCCCATGACGATTAAGAGATTTACATCTGGTAGCGATTCAGTCAGCCGGATGGAAGAGCACTCCCCTGATATTGCTGATAAGCGGACACATGACATTTGCAAAGAGCAGTTTGCCCACTGGAGTGCCATGGCAAACTGCAGCAAAATCCACCCTTCCAATTTCATCAGAAACGAAGGGAATATTGCAAATGACACCACCAAATCAACTGTAAATAGGTAATAATTTGATTGACATCTGGAAAGCTGTCACAGACTGAGCAGACTATAACAGGAGCATTTACCCAGTGCAAAGACAGCTTTCAAGTAAATCACTTTTTGTCCAGTGGGGCCCAGCCAGAATATAATTGCTTGTCCTTGCCTTCATTGCAAATTCCCCATTACCGTTACCAGCAGTGTCTAATCATTCAAAGGAAAGTTGTCTTCCAAAAATACACATTTTTAAATTTAACGCATTGCATTCCAGATTGTAAGCAACCTTGTTTTTGGCAGAGAGGTTTGTTTTTTTTATTTGAGTGACACAATATATATATTGTGTATTATAGGGCAATTTGTAATAATCATAGAAAAAAAAAAATTTTTTTGTCATGCTAAAATCACACTTATTTATGTATTTATTTACTGTTTATTTTTAGCTCTTGTTGTAATGTGTATAATTAAGGATATGTTAAAGAACACTGATGGAAATAAGTGACATAGCAAAGTAAGGAACAGAAAAACTACAATAAGCAATATGTTGATATAGCATGATTCTGATGATCGAAGGCAATGCAAGCTAGATACTTGCATTGTTTGAAGCTTAAAGGGGAGCCCTTTTAACTGCAGCTCTACTTAAAGCTACACTGCAAACAGAACAATTTTTATACAAATGCTTTGACAATGCCATGCCTTACAAGATTATGAATCTCCTTCCTGTAATACTGCAGAAGAGTGTTTTCAGGTCTAGAAGTAGGGTCCTTAATTAATTTTTTTATAACTTTTGCTGCTTTCTCTACATGAGCAGGCAGTAGTGACTGGTAATGTAAAACGCTACAGTACCAAATTTAGGGTAGTGTGGTTAAATCATAGCTGGCTCTAGAACAGGGGTGGGCAAACTTTTTTAGTCAGAGGCCACAATCTGAAAAATTTTTTGCCAGAAGGGCCGGGCCGATGGTAGTGTGGGCGGAGTTATGCCATCATGACCTGAATCTGATGTCATGAGGTCTGTTGTCACGGGTTCAAATTAATCTGTGATTTTTACTTTAGTTTGTGTAAATTTTGCTGTTTGTGTTAGCTTTGCTGGAAATAGTTTATAATAATGCATTGCCTATTTTACACATGATAAAAACCTCTGTATATTTAGGACAGAAAAGAAATGTTTATCATTTAAAAAAATTAAAAATGTTTACCAAATTTCCAAGTTTACCAAAATTACCAAGTTTTCAGTAAGGTTCAACCTTTCCCAAGCTTTTAAAATATTAGTATGTGTGTATGGTGAACAGAAGCTCTAGCCATCACACTAGGACAGCCTGTAAGTATGTATGGAATGCTAATGCCTAATATTTTTATATGCAAAAAAAAAATAAAAATAAAACACAGAACCAGTTATATTTTATTTTTAACTCTAATGTTGTTACTGTCACTTGGGGAAATTGTGGGATTGGTTACAGAGAGGAAACCAGCGTTTTCTTCCTTCAGAGGTGATGACAGAGGAGAAAAGAACTCCCTTGTTACTTCCCATAGATCTGCTTCCTCATCCTTACTTGTTTCTTTTCCATTCCCTGGTGCTTCCCAAAAAATGGGCTGGAAGTTATGATGCCAAAGGTATAAAAAGTACAGATTCTTGCTTATTGCTTTGTGATTTAAACAAAATGTATTGATTTATTGATTGTGCTTGGGGAGGGGTAAGATTAGGTGAAAAATTACCTTCATTTTGGACCTCAGTTTTAAGGTATACTCACTTGTGTGCAGCTTCATACGCATCCACAACCCCACAAAATACACTGCTGAAATCAGAAAGAGATTATTCTGCAATAAACACTCATGTCTTCAAGAACTGTGTAGAACCCAGAGAGCTACAAGCAACTAATATAATACTTATGATCACAGCAGTATCAAACCTCTTCTTTGTGCAAGACTAAAAATTGCTGTGGTTAGGAAAATTGTAGCGTGCACTGCGCTTTTTCCCTGCAGACTGCAGCTTCTGTTCTCAGCTGCAGGAATTCCTGATCTTAAAATTCTTTTTATGCAGATTAGAGAAGGGTGCTTTCTCTAACAAGGTGAGAGTGCTAAGTGAATAAAGGCCAAGTGGGTGCATATGGCCATTGTTGATCATAGGCATGGCAAGCATTAGGATTATAGGGGATTACAAAATAGTTGTGTTTAGTAAATACACTTTTTTAAAAAACTGCAAATTGATAATAGTAGTATATCCTATGCTATAACTTGTAAAAATTGTCTTGATGATTCCCCTGCTTCTGTAAGGTTGAGGCACTGAACATTTTTTCATTTTCACTGCCATTAAAGTAATAAGCCACAAAGATCTACAGTGAGTGAAGGTGCATACAGATGTTCCCAAGATATTTGGTAAAGTAAGGTGCAGTCCCCCTAGTCCCATATTTACTTTGCTGGGCCCAGCTTATGTTATTTATTTTTACAAAAGCAGACCTCTGCTGATTTTTAGAGCATTACATACTGAGTTGAGACATTAAAACTATTTAACTATATTTAACTATATAAAAATTTAGGTTGTTGCCTGTAACATATTCTTATGTACAAAATATGAATACCCAAAACAAAATGTTCTGTTTTAGATTTAAATTCCTATCACTTTAGCTCTTTTGCTCCCATTGAAGATTTTTTAATTTATTTCTTGCTATAAAAAGCAACAGGAAATAGGGAATATCTCATTAGGGGTAGTTTCCCCTTTTGACAGTTGCCCAATGTTTTAGTCCTTCTCTACTCCATCCCAAACCCAAAATCCAAAAAAAGTTTTTCATTCTACATACAGTATAATTTAACAAAAGTGAAGTGCTGCATTCTTATCATCTTCTAGCTTTCTCAAAAATGTGGGTGTGTTCAGTCTGATCTTTAGGTTCCAACTAATTACTACAAAAGAACTATAGAAGCTAAAAAGTATTGAAGTCTTTATTTTACCTTATGGGCCTACTTTTATCAGATAGATCAGATCAATAATAATTATGACTATTTTTATAAACAAATACATTTGGCTGATTCAGAATACCCAGTCATATTAGAATTTTCAAGATAACATTTAACACTGTGTACGGCAACGTGTATAACATTTTTATATCAAATGTATTTAAATATGTGAGATATTATGGGTTGTTAGAAGACAGCAATTCCCTGTTTTCCCTGCTGGTGGCATTGTTCCTGGACCATTCATTTTTTACTCACATGAAGGACTTCTGCAACTCAGGACCTCAATTATGCACAAATGCTATTTTGTTACTTAGGAGCACCCCCCCACACACACACACAAAATTGCCTGAGCTTATGTGATTTTTATCTGTATTCTTTTGTATAGTACCTAGTACCATTTTATATTTGCTTCTATTAGTAGTAACTGGTTAATTTTGTTTTTGGTTTTCAATATAAATATACATATTACAGCTTTTACTTTATTAAAACCCAGCCTGGGTTCTCAAGTATATGCTGGGTCACTTGCCCATGGTCTCTGGAACCTTACCTGGGGTCATAGCAAAAAATGTGCTTGCAGCACATATAACTGTCCGCATTATTGTGTTTTCTTTCTCCTATTATAACATTTCCCTTTAACAAGCAGGGATGAGTGCTTCTGGCATTGGGACCAAACCAATGACTGGATGCCTCACAGACAGGTTTATTATCTGTGCATCATGTACAAATCTCAGTTGTGCATTATGCTAAAAAGTGTTGCTAGTCAGTTGGGAACTGTATCCATTACTGTTAGGGTTATCTACTTACAGAATAGATGAGGTTGAAAAATGACATGTCCATCAAGCTCAACCTTTGGCATAATTTCCAATCCCTGGTCCTTAAAAACCCTTACTAGAACAGGTAACTCTAGTCTCGTGTATAATTATCACAGCAGTAAAGAAGAAATTGTATAATAGCACCTTTTTCAGGGATACTTGAATCAATCATTTCTTTTAAATGTGATTTATTTTTTTTCTAAAGCTTACAAAGCAAATGCAATAAATATTATTGCTATTTTCCTTTATGTTTAAGTCACCTATGCATTAATGGTCATGTTATTTAGGTGATAAATGTTGCAGATTAAAATGGTCCAAAATATATAAAAAGTCTAAAAACAAATAGTTTTGAAAAATATTTTAATTAGGTATTTTTGAAAATAATATTACATTTTACGTGTACCATTATTTTATGTTGTAGTATCTAGCTTAACAGCTTATTGGGTATAATTACTATGAGACACAAGGTGTATTAGGTTGTGTGTGACCAGGGCTGTGCTGTTTGTAAAATTCTGCTTTTCTACCTCGCTTTGCGTCACACGTTAATGAATATTACTGAAGGCCAAAAACATGTTGGAAGCTTTCCTGGTTTCTGCCTTATCCGACGCAATGGTAGAGAAAAAAGATATTGTTTATTTCTATGTTAAAACAACTACAAAGACCGGCTGTTTAGCAAAAGCTCATGACTGACACAAGTTCAGGGATGCACAAGGCCTGTAGTCCGTATTCCTCTCTTGCATATGTCAGAGGCTTTGATAGGAGTGACATCCAGCTAAATGGAACAGGGAGAGTGTCGTATTTGGCCTGTTAGTCCATTAGTTTGCTGCGGGAGCTTGTTTTACTAAGGAGCCCTCTAATGGCTTCTCGGCAATAATTACTATCTCTCTTTCACATGCTATTCAATGTGACAAGCACTTGCTGAAGTTGTAGCTAATATATTTGCACTCTAACAGCTCCAAAGTTAAAGCTTTTTTATTTCCTTGAGGATGTATGGACAAGAAATCATGGTAGCATTATTCTTTCCTTGTACTTGATGTGCTTTGTTTACTTTCTGTCATAAAGTGTTTTTTAAAGGACCCTGCTTTTTTTCTATCCTTTAGTTAACTAAGTTTAGAGTACTAACTGAAATAGTGTACTATAATTAAATTTAGAAATACTAAGATAGACACGTTTATGGCATCTGTGTTCTTTTGTGAAATCATTTTCAAATTAATAGAAACAATTTTTAATTTACAAATCTTCCATTCTGAACAGAAATTTATGGTGACAGTATACAGAGCCATTCAGTACAATTATGATATTCTTGGTAATTGTGTTAATTAAATATATAAAAACATAAAAGATACAAATACTTCTTAATCATGATGCTCTGTAATTTTTTTGTCTTTTTGATCAGGTAAATGTTGTGCATAACTATTTGTTATCTACCATTAGCAACCAGCAGGTGCAAGCCTAATGTTCTAGGGATAGGCATATATTAATATGCTAACACAAACACTACCGTGTTTCCCCGATTTTAGGACATCCCCATTAAGCCACCCCTGATTTTTAAAAAAAATAATTTTTTAGGGCGTGTCTATTCCTGAGCCAAACTGAAAGTAAAAAGTCTGCACACGATTCTGAACAAGGAAGCAAGCTGCTG
>NC_092860.1:44611101-44630948 GCF_032062135.1 Pyxicephalus adspersus
TGAACGACACATGAGTGATCAGAAGGGGAATATGAACGGCACATGAGTGATCAGAAGGGGAATATGAACGGCACATGAGTGATCAGAAGGGGAATATGAACGGCACATGAGTGATCAGAAGGGGACAATCTATGGAACATGAGTGATCATGAGTGACTTTCAACAATAAAAGTGTACTGTAGTCTTCTTCATGGAAAAATAAGACATCCCCTGAAAATAAGACCCAGGGCATATTTTGGCATTTCAAAAAATATAAGAGAGTGCCTTATAATCGGGGAAACAGGGTAACAGTTCTTAGTTCTTATTCAAAGAGGCAAATTGAATTAATAACACCGGTTATTTATACCCAAAGGTCTCAATTTTAGACATTATATACACTTGTTTACATGTTTATGTAATAGGATCATTTTGGGCTTTGTGTTTTTTTTTACATAACAAAAAATTTTTCCTTCTGGAGGTGAAGTGATTGTATCATCCAAGCACGTGCCGCATCCCCAGATATAATTTATATATTTGTAGAGACCAAGAAAATTTGGGACTTTTTAGACACATTGGCCCTGATTTATTAAGGTTCTTCCAAGGCATATATATCTCCACATACATAAATATCTTCAATATTTAATAAGACTTTTTACCAATGATAATATACGATACATTTCAAATAATTTACTCATACGAAGTTTGCTTATATCAAACAAATATGTTCCTTAAAAAGAGACAGTCTCCTCAGTATATGACAGCTATCAAAACACCAATAAAAGCAGGGGAAAGCAAGTGTTTTTTTTAACTCATTTGGGATATGTGAGTAGGCTTCCCCTTTTATTTGTAGATACAAATATTGGCTTGTGGGGGTCTTTTAGGTATTAGTATTTTTTCTTTGAAATATACATTATTTGTTAATGTATTTGCTCATATGTGGTTTTAATTTACATTGAGGATGTTTTACTAAAGAATTATAGACTTTGCAAAGTAAATGTTTACAGAATACTGTAAATGTGGTAAAGCTCTGTGCATATCAGTCAAACAGTCAACCATGTGTTTGCAAAAATCTTTTTTTTGTCCATTTTCATGCTATTCAGTGGGGTATTCAGAATAGGAACATCCCCTTTAATTACTAATATTCACTTTGCACAATATTATTTTTTATTATTATTTTTAATAAATTGTATTTATATACTAACATATACAACATATTACACTTCGCTATACATTAAATATAGGTTGTAAATATCAGTTAGATACAAACAATGATACAGGAAAAGAAGATGACCGGCCAAAAGAGCTTACAATCAACAGCAAACATACACTTTACAAATGGAATACTTGGAAGAGTTTCTACAGCAAATTAAATGCATGGTATCCCATGATTGGAAAATGCAAAAACTCTGACAGAGAAGGGACTTGTGTCTGTTGGATATGTGAATTTTGGATAAATTAATGTTTTAGTATTGGATATATTGATAAAGTAAAATGTCATACTTGCTCCCCTGGGTGATGGGTGGGTCTGTGCACAGTATCTTTATCTGTGAGCTGCTATATTACAAGAAATGTGTGTTAATGAATGAGGTAGGGGATGTTTCCAGATGGATCTCAAAACCGCCATGATCAGGAAGTAGGTGTTTGTGGATTCATCTAGATGGCCAGGTTCAGAACGTTGACATTTCTGGATTGACTACATTTGCTTGTATACCACCCTAGGTAATGGCCACACGTAACTCTAATGGCTGACAGCCCAGGTAGCTTGAAGGAGTGGCCCTGAAACAGTACTGATGAGGAGATGAATTATGCAAAGGGCAGGTCAGGAACGGTGTTAATTAGGAAGAGAATCTTGATTATGTAGTTTACATTTTGTTGGCATGTGTGTTGGGAAAAAGGCTAACAGTGAGAGGGTTAAATAATTGTTTTTTCTGCCACTGTATATTGTGTATATTAATTTTTACAGGACACACTAATGACTAATTTAATGCTATTGGATAATAGTCATGAGTGGATGGTTTTGTCATTTGCATTTTGTTTTTTTTTTCCTTAGCAGCAAACACATTGGCATTTATTCATATAGTGAAAAATGAAGGATATGACTGGCTATAAACAAAATTATTAGCAATATTGTCATAGGTCTCTGATGCAGCCTGTAAAAACTACAATATTAGTGGTTAAGTGATTTGTGTTGTTTACAGTAATGAAAACAAGCAACTAATTGCTAGCAAGAAGTTGGAAATTAAATATGAAAAAACTGCTTTAAAGCACTTTTAACAGTGCTGTTAATCATTACTGTCCAAGTCAAGACATATTGATGCCATTTATTTCTTTGTGCTGTCCCAAGTTCCTTTATGTATACAGCTTTTCTGTGTGCTTGATTTGAGAATGCTTTGGTAATGCTTTCATACCAAACAGTGCTCGTGCACATCCACAGAACCAGCTTAAACTCAATTGCTCTTCTGTTACCAATAGATAGGCAAAGTCTGTACCTGGCTAAGACATTGTGTGCATTTTAGATAATACAGTGTGTATATAATATATTGAGGCAAGGCATTCACAGACTGGCAAGAATATCAATTGTGCTTTCAGCAATACAGTGGATGCAGCCAACCTTTATCCAGATAGCCTGCACAAGTAACTGAAATGCCCTAACAACCTCCAACCACAATCCCCACCTCCAAACATAAGAATAACAGTTAGCAGTAATTCCAGCTATACCTGGGGTAACCGCTTGGTAGTCATATTCAACATAGGAAATCAAAGAAATAACAAAGAACTAAACTACATCCAAAGTCCCAATTACAATTTAGACAGTCCAAGCAAAAGAAACATGTCTCGCCATTCCTTTATTTCTTTTTACTTTTACCAATTTCAGCTTCAAGTCTAAAATGTCCCCTAATGACTTCAGTTCAAACTTGCATGTGGTTTTTGTTCCTACATGAAAAACCCATGTTTAATCACAGTAGTCAGATAAACATAAAAACATAGCAAAAATCATAGTTTTATTTGATACTTAAAACTAGCGAAAGTTTATAGCTAGCAGAGCACCTGTCACCCATTAGAAGTACAATATCCCAAACAATTGGTCTGGGTCCCAAAGCCTTTAGTGTCCAAAAATTGTATTACATCAAGAAGAACGAAGAAAAAAGATAGGCTTCTACAAAGGCACCATAAGTTTACAGTAATTATATATAAAAACAGTATGATTTTATTATTCTTCAAATACAAAGGACTTTAAAACAATGATAAGCTTATGTTACAAATTGACATAATAGGGGCTCTTATAACACTATTTAGGTAAGTAATAGATTTTACAGACTTGCGTATTTATATATAGCGTAGCTATACACAAGTCTATAAAATCTATTACTTACCTATATAGTATTAATAGAGCCCCTTATTATGTCAATTTGTAACATAAGCTTATCATTGTTTTAAAGTCCTTTGTATTCGAAAAATAATAAAATCATACAGTTTTTATATATAGTTACTGTAAACTTATGGTGCCTTTGTAGAAGCCTATGTTTTTTCTTTGTTCTTTTTTATTTGATACATGCCACAGGTTAGCCAGCCTATGGAAATTTTTTATATCGTCATATAGCGGGAGCACACTAGGCTGGACCCGCCCTGATGACTCCGCCCACCACCCGGGGACGCTCTCTGAAGTGAAATCCCTCTCCTCCGTATGCCATGGGGAGGGATTTACCTTTAGGGAGCTTTCCCTATTTACCGTGCTGGCGGAATATCAACGCCGGCCGCAGTATATAGGGGAGCAACTGCAAGGGGGCGGCACTGGAGCTCCAGTGGCCTCTGTAGTTTCTAGCAGCCCCTGGCCGATCCGCCAGGCTTTGGAGCCACAGGTTCCTGGCCGGCATTAGGCCGGATCGGCCAGGGGGTGTTGGAATGAACTACCGGCTAAGCCGTATCTGGCCTAAAGGACGGAGATTGCCAACCCCTGGTCTAAAAGATGCACTGACCTCTTATTTCCAGAGAATTTGTTTCAAGCGGAGTATCTTTGCAATAGCAGTTGTCTGCCAAGAATTGCGGGTGCAGGGGTCACAAATACACACAAAATCTACCCAAAAATGTTTTCTTGAGTAAGTGGTAGCTGAATTTGAAATGCAACTGATTCTGTTTTTAAGGTGCTTGATAAATTGAGCTCTCTGTGTTGTCAGCATAAGGTCCAGTAGCTGAAACAGCATCAGCTGTCACATTTTAGCTCACTGCTTACTCTCAAGCTCAAGAGTCAGGCTAACAAAGTAACGTTACATAAGAAGGCAATATATAAACCTTTCATACATATACATAAAAAGGTATAATTTAAAAGACATATTTATAAAGCAGTAACTGTGCCATTCACCAAACATTGTATTATTATTTTTGGGGATGATAACTGAGAGGGTTTTTGAAATATATTGTTGGCCCTGATATTCACCAGGGGTACTGTATGGTCCTTATGATCACATACTGCATTTATAGGTAATGCAAAATCAACTGCTGACTAGAAAGCATCTAAAATACAAGTAAGTCATCTACAATTGTAATCCTAAGTAAAAGGAAACTGTAGTAATCACTATAGTTCCCTTTTACTTTCCATTTTCTTGCTCACACCAGAAATTCTATTTTTATTGCAAATCAAAAAATTGTTTTCATTTTTTTATCTAGTTTGCCATTTTTTTTATGTTGGATAGAGTGAGCAAGTATTAGAACTTTGGCTGGGTTTTTATTGGAGTCTGTGGAACTGCAGTTTCTACTCACTTCCAGTATTTGTTGTCAGCAAGACAGAAAGTAAAGCTAATTTTCAGGTGAGGGCTCAGGCAGCAGTGTAAAGCTGATGGAGCTTCCAGTTGACTCGCACTCAGTGAATATAAAAAGTCTTTTTATTACGTTGTGTCTCCTGTTAAAATTTATTGTTACTTTCAGCCCAAGTATTGTTTTCAGACATGGAAATTTCTAATAGCAAATGTTTGTAATCCTGGACCAGATCCATTCCAGGTTTGCTGGATCACCCATATTCACTGATGAAAGTGAATCTTCCCCAGCCTTGGAGAGCTTTTTGGCTTTTTAAACCTTAGATATGCCAGTAATGAGAACTCCGTAATACATTTTTTAGCTCTGTGTATTTAGGCCACCCTCTCTTTACCTACTGTGTTGTCCGGACTAAAATCTAAATAAAACCTTATTACAGACCTAGGAACCTATAAGGAATATGGCTGCTCTGTATGACTGATAATGTTGGTAAGATACTGTCATCATCTGTAGATATACTGAATTTTCAATATATATATATTTTTATTTATTTACAGTATATGTATACATAAGTATGGGATGTTTACCCCATAATATTAACAGGCAAAAACATATTTTTAGGGGAAAAAACTGGTGGAAAAACACTTAAAAGTTAAAATGTTTAGCATCACTGAAAAATAACGTTTTTGTTTAATATTGCAAATGTATTACAGCTGCATTCTTTAACTTCTGTTTGCCCCTGTTCTTCTTTTTAATGAATTCAGTGGAAAAAAAAGCAAGTTGCACTGGACACATATTTAAAGCACATGATGATGATAATGAACTCAGGGTGGGGAGGGGCGTTGACGTTAAAAAATGCATTTTGTTGACTGCTAGGTACTGCCAGATGTCGATATTGGCGTGTGCTAGTCACACAAGGGGGTCACACAAGGCATGGGGAAGCTCAAGGCTGGGGGGACTGGAATTCCAGGTCTTTATTTGTACTTGTTATTATTTGGAAGGACACTAGTCTGATTCTACTTAAGAAAACACCAGTCTTATGAAACACATTGAGATACTAAAGATATTAAAACAACCAATTAAAGTTCACATTTTTCTGTGGAATAATGTTTGTGCAAACCATAATGGAAAGTAAAAGTTAAATAGAAGATATATTGAATCCATTAAATCTGTGTTATTTTAGGATTTTTTGTTTTATCATTAAATATCACCTGCAATAACCCATTAGGAACTTTGAATATTGATCAAGTGAAATCTATAATGTGAAAAGAATATTTTAAGGTAGAGAGAACAAATTACTGGTTCCTTAAAACATGGAAATCTTTTGAAAGTTACATACACATAATATTTTCATTCTGTATTGATTGTCAATGGGATCTTATCCCCACAGTGTTAAAAAATCCCTACTAGTCATATAAATTTGTTTTCCAATATACCTCATATATACCTTATAATGAACTTAGATCAAAGTTTATATGTTAAAAAAATGTTGCTAAAATGTTGTTTTATATATATATATATATATATATATGTATATATATATATATATAAAAACACACACTATAATTATATCATTGTTATAAAAAAAAGGACAAAGGATTTCCAGAGCTGTCACATTGAGCTAAAAAGATAGCATCAGGCACGGCTTGCTTTGTCTGGATAATGAGGTGTGTGTGGTGTAAATAAAAAGTGCTTCTTGTAAAGAGTTATGCAATTCTGTGGTTTGATACCATGCTTTACTCATAATAATGATAAAATAAAACAGCACATACATCTTGGTGGATTACTTTCCCTTACTTTTAGGGCTTAGAATGATATGTATAATGTAAACCAGGTAGAGATTTGAGTGATGCCTTTATTTATTTGCTGGTATGTCAGTTTTAGTTTTATATACTACACACCAACAGCTAAAAAATGTCTACTTTCCAGTCTTGCAGACTTCCAATGTTCACATCACCTAGCGCTCTAGGCAGGTGAATGAGAGCTACAAATACCACTAAAAGAGTTGCCTGTTTTTTTACAATTAATAAATAACCAAAACAGACATGTAACAAACCATAGAATTGTATAATTTTCTGCAAGAATTACTCTTTACAACTGACATCACCTTACTGGCAGATGGGGACCCAAACTGGTTTCTCCACTAGTTGAGTAGCTTAGGACTGACAGGTAAGGCTGACTAACCCTTACAATTAAACATTCAACGCTGAAGTAAAAAATGGCATAAACAAAATCTCCACTCAGTGCTACAACACTCCCCAAATTATAATCAATGAGTCGCTTCTTTGATGACTGCTTGGTGTTAATTTGCTAAAGGAGTAGCTGCTGCTTGCTTGTATATTTTACTTGCTAAGTCATTGCCAATAAATGGGGTAAACCTGGTATTACCCAGTCATAGGTGAGGGGAAATAACAAAAACATTATTTTTACTAGTATGTTATTGTTTAGTATTGGTTGTCTCTTTATCTTTAACCACCTGGGCGTTACACTCATGTCTAGATTTCTGTACCAAAAGCTGTACACTGTTTTTCATGAAATTTTTTTTTTTTAAATTGTAGACCTGTAACTTACAGAAATATGTCCGAACAAGGGTCTAGTAGATATCATGAATATAAAAAAAGTTTGAAACACAATCATGTAAAAAAAAAAAATTTTAATGAAATTAAATAAATATTTAATGAATACTTTTAATGAAATTAAATAAAAAATACAAAAATCAGCTTAAACAAGAATACATAAATAAATCAAAAATACTGAAAATGCAAAAATTCGGTATACTGTATAGTAATATATTTTTCTAATACACCTCCCTAGTGTGGTAAATTTTAAAACAGTCGAACGTCACATACCTATAGACAAAATCACATAAATATATATTTGTATTATTTTGTACTGGATTGGATACAGGACTTTGTATTGAATCCAATACAAAATATTTGAATTTCCCGCTATGACCCCCATCGACGGGCGCACGCACGGACATCATCAGGAATCGCCGAGGGACGCATACGTGAACGCCGGGTATTCTAATTCTTTCCAAACTTCCATGCAAAAAGTGTTACATTTTTTGCATGGAAATTTATTTTAGATTGTAGGCTATAATTCACCGAATTACTCAATAACTACTTATAATTCACCGAACTGCAACGAATTACTGCATAACTCACCGAAATATGTCCAAAATTTTATAAATTTATTAATAAAATTTTTTTTATTAAACATAAAAAAAAAATGTTTAAAAAAAAACCTTTAAAAAAAAAAAATAGTGTATAATGTAATGTATGGGTACAGTAGCTTATATAATATAAATATAATACAATTTTGTATATATTATATAAAGATTTCTTTGTATTGGACTCAATACAGCTTTTTTGTATTGAGTTCAGTACAAAAAGTGATTTAAATTTCCCGCCCTGCCTCCCGCCCGCACCGACGCATGCATCGACGTCACCAGGAAACCCCGGTGATCGTCACTGCACTCGCCGGAAGAACCGGGGACCGGGTGAGTATATTCTTACAATTGTAATCTGATTGTCATACAATGTATGACAATCGGATTACAATACAGCGTTTGTTAACCACCTGAAAAAAGTTCGGGTTTAACGCTTTTTGCAAGTGTTATTACCCCGAACCAAGGTCGGGGGTTTACCGGCCAGGTGGTTAGTAAATTAACACCTGAGAATGACTGGGTCCTTTTACAATTGAACAGGAGGCTAGAGCTCCACCTGCTGCATGTATATAAGACTATGGCATATTTGTATGCAAAATTAGAAATAACCTGACTTAAACAAACACAATAATAAAAGTATAAAAAATATATAAAAATAAAAAAAGTCCTGTTCTTAAAAGATGATATCTACAAGACTACTATACATTCTGTTTGTATACTTTTTTGTGTATATTCTTTATACATAGTTGGACAATTTCTTCTCTGTTGCTTTCAAATTGCACCTAAATGCACACAGTCCCCTCGACACATTGACCCACCAGAAAGGTAAGTATACATCTACTTGTTTGACATTCTGCCTTTACTTTAGGAATGAAAGCTTTAATAAATAAAGTAACACTGAATGCAAAATATTCAGCTTCTTTGAAGTAGGTTTATTTTTGTAGTTATCTGTTTTATTTTCTAACGGTGGACTTTTGTAAATACTACTTCTTCATCAGTCCTAATAGGTGGTAATGCTTCAAAACGATCTCAGTGGTCGAGGGATAGAGATATTTTGTAACACTGAACACATTGTTACTAAAGCTGCGTACACACTTGCAATTTTTGTCGTTGGAAAGGATCTTTCACGATCCTTTTCAACGACAAGGGAGTGCACGATGCATGAACGGTGCTGTACATACAGCACCGTTCATGCTCTATGGAGAGGGGAGGGGGAGAGCGACGGAGCGGCACCCTGCTGCGCGCTCTCCCCCTTCCCTTTCATTAGGATCGGCTGTCGTCCATCGTCCGTGGATCCGGCAGGTCGGTCGTCCGGACGATGGACGACACCGACTGTACACGCGGCAGATTTTCGCCCGATAATTGGCCGATACCGATTATCGGGCGATAAAAATCTGACGTGTGTACGGGGCTTTAGGATTATTTGCCTGCAACCCTCTCACTCCTTTGAATAAAACTTTTTTAGAAACCAGACACAATCATTGCTCCTTTGGAACTTCTGCAAGGTTTTTATTTTCTTCTCATTGGAAAAACAGTTTGTAAATTGTGAATTCCAGGATATTTGTGGTTGTGCTATTCATAGCTTTGCTTTCAGGGCTACGATTAAAAAGCTTTTAATCATGTTTTACATTCTAAAAACATATTTCACAAGAAAGCCAAATGCTTTCACTATAATGTGCAACTGCATTGTATCTTGCTGTGAGGGATTAAACACCACCAGCAATAAAATATAACAATTGGGAATTTTGCTTTATTTTCTTTTGACAAATGCACAAGTCGTCTCTGGTAACAGTAAACTGTTACTGTAGAAGCTGTGCCGTGGGCGCTTTGATTGGTTTGGTTGTTTGACTACTTAGTGGGAAATGATGAGGTTTCAGGGATATGTTTTGTGTTTGGATTAAATGTGTATGTTAATTTATGGTTAGGTTTTATGGAGAGCCATACACACAACATTTTATTTACACTATGCTTGAGATTCCAAATGTGGGCAACATCTGACTTTCATTTCTCGAGACCAAGGAATGTAAAAAAAAAAATGGCATAGCAGTGTGCTAATTAAATTGTCCTTTTTTGAAGTCCCATATTCAGAGGACTGTAACCAGCTTCTTTCAACACATGTTCTTAGTATAAAGATGTCACCAATGGCATTTTAATTAACCACCAATTTACACGGTTGCCATTTTTATTCTTTATAAAAATATATCTCAGTTTATGAAAATATTCTGCTGAGAATGAAATTTTGATTTTTAATAAATAATAGTTCATTTGTATGTATGTATGTTCTGGAAGGTAAATCCTAGCTCCGCTGGGGTACTTCTCTGCCGATCCCTATGTACTATGTATCCTGTGAAAAGTAAGTGGGGAGGTATATAAAGAACCCTTAAATTGCAGTCTGCTCTTCCTTCTATGCGATGAATGTTGCACAAAGGGTAGTCACATAAGTCTTTGAAATCAATGTGTACAGTTCTATTACAGGAATGCTGCGGTAACACATGGCTCAGTGTCCACAATAGATCTAATGGGTAGAGAAGTATTTAAGTGCATACACTGTCATTTCATATATTATATTCCAATATCTTTGCAGTGGGGCACGAAGAAATCAGACTTTCCAGAATTATCAAACAGCAAAGTACTTTTTTATTTAATTATAAATTTAATTTCATGTATTAATGTTAATATTCAGATAGCTTAGTAAATAAAGTGAGGTTATATTCATAGCACATGAATAAAGCGTAATTACAGTTGGTATTTTTTTCATTTAGTTTGATGATTAAAGTATGCACAGCTTTATTTTATTTTTAGGTTAAAGTGCTCTACTCCTTTGGTAAGTCAAGCCCAGGGCTAGTTATTAACACAGAAAAATAATAGGAGACAAGGGCCTGATATATTAAAGCTCTCCAAGACTAGATAATATACAATTTTATTAGTTTACTGGATCACACAGGTTCACTGATGAAAGTGAATCTTCTCCAGTCTTGGAAAGCTTTAACAAATCGGGCCCAATATGCAGTAGTTTTCTCTTTTTTTAAATTATATTAATATTTTATTATATATGTTTGTAAGACAGAGTTTCGTTGAAGGTAAATTAGGCTTTATTGACTTAGAAGACTGTTAGGAAAAGTTTAATGTATTTACAGAGTTATTAGCATGGGTTCATGAATGCAAGGTTTTGTTTTCATTCTCTTGTGGATCCAGGGCTGGTCCTGAAAAGAACTGGGCATCACTGAACCCATAAGGTAAGCAACGTTGAATCTCTGCAGTGCAATACAACACACACAACATATATATTTGTGCATTGTGGTGAACTTTAATGAAAGGGAATTCAAGAGCACTGTAGATGTGCATTAGAGTACATATAATTTTCCTTTGTAATACACTACAGAGCACAAGGCATTCCTGACTAAAGTAGAGGAAAGGCTTATTTTACTTATTTTAAGAAGTGGTGTAAAGTAAAACAGGTGTATGACCTAGAGTTGGCTGGACAAATGCATTGTTCTAAAATGAGATATGGCTTCTTTAAGTATCCAGGATAACTTGAAATTGTAGTCTCTGCACTAGTAAATGAGCTACAAATAACTTTACATGCTTTCAGAACTTCAGAGCACGCAAAGGTTAAAGTGTATGTATTGTTAAAATGTTTGCCTAGTTACTTACTTTTTCTTAGCTTTGAAAAAAAAGAGAAAGGAGTTTAATATTGGTAAAATTATTATTTTTCATGACCTTTTGTGTTTCATTGGGGATATTTCCCTTTACTTTGTCTCAGATCCACAATTTTTCCTCCCACTATACCAACAATAATACTTTCTCTCACTAAAACCTGTGTTCTCTCCTGGCACATGTTGGGCACATTTGTTCCCCACTATTCTATGACTTGTCACTATTGTTCTACCCTCACCCCTCCCTGCATACCAAAGTTCCTTTACCCCCAAATAGGTACTATTTTTCCCTGCACTGACAGCTGTCACTATTTATCCCCCTCCCTTGCAGAGCACCTTTGTTCCCCTGTACTGTTAGATACTAATATTTTCCAGCCCCCCATTTTACCTTCTCCCCAGGCAATATTGTTTCCTTGCTAAGCCCTGTTGTTCCCTCAACCCCTCTGAGCACCCATGCCAACAGATCCTTTACCCCACAGACACAAACATGGGGCATTTACTACCAACTTATCATTTTTTTAAATTCCCACTGACCACCACAGAAATAGGTTTCCCTCTCATCGACCACAGATACTGACCTTTATTCCTTCCACTATACCAGGCATTTTTTCTCCAGGAATCACTGACTTCAGAGAATCCCCCCTCCCTATAAAACACATGTCTTTTGGTGCACAACTGAAGCTGAGACATTTTTTCTTCCCAATAACCATGAAAAGGGACCTATGATACACACTACTTGCTGAAGTCCACGTACCTGTATATGCACACTATGTTGTGCATTGCACTTTCCTGACTGCTACAAAATGATATTTAGTCTACACAGTCTATGAGCTGACCAAAGTGTTTACAGCCACTGTACATTTCTGCACAACATAAACCCAAATGAACGCAAGAGGAGGGTGTAGCAGTGTTGTAAGCCAGTCTGGCACTACTGCATTGTACCGTTAGTCTAATACAATGCAAGCCATCTGACAGGAGGAAAGTGCAGAGTGCAGCAACATTTTTATAATCCCTTTCCGGGTCAGGACAGGTTCTAGAGCAGGCTGTTTTACTAAGCTACAGCTTAGTTTTCTAGAAGGGATGCTTGAATAATATAAATAGGTATAGAGTATTACATTATTTGTCAGAATAAACAGTTCATAGATATGTATTTATTTGTATGTTTTGCTGTCCAAAGGGATGACCCTCATTCAGGTCATATTGCAAACAGTTTGGAACTATAGACTATTTCAATTATTCATATAATTATAAAAAAACAGATCCGTGCACTTTTATAGATTTCAAATATTTACAATTACCATCTAATTTTTTACAATAATAAAGTCAAGACAAAAACAACTAGACATTTCAGGAACCCCACCACCACCACTACTACCTGTATGTAAATCATACATGATAATAATCATGTAGAAAATGATCGCTGTGCAAATCAATGGTCTCCTGGTTTAGTGAATATGATGAAGCATTATTAACTTAACTGCCTGATCATGTGTTAGGGAAAAGTGTTATAAAACAGGATTTGTTTTCAATTTTACTTTCAAAGTTTACTGATAATCTACTTTGTAATTTTTTTATACTTTGCTCCTTCAATAAATCAATTCTGTATGATAGTTTTATTAAACAGATTCTGAACTAGTGCTGCCAGACAACATCTGAGGATACAATGCCCTACCTAATGTTTGTGACAAAGACATATTTCTTTGATTTGCTCGCTCCTCAGTGAAAATATTTAAATCAAACAATTCAGACAAAACTAAAGTGCACATTGGAGACTTTAATTTAATGTTAGAGTAGTAGCATATCTATAATATGGACCTACTCCTTAGATAATAGTTTGCCAAATCCCTCTGTATTGTATATGTATACAAATAGAGAGTTTTTTTTTCTGACCAAAGAGGGTTTCGAGGTATAGAGCGGGGTTTGTTGGCATTGTTTGACCAAGTCTGGGGCATGATAAATTTAACCAGTAGCAATACAAATTAGACACATGTCCCAGAGGTAGGCTCATACAGTAATATATATTGTGAAAATATAAAAAAACATGTTAGCAAAACATGGTATATATTTAAAAGCATGTGATGCACAAATCAATTAGCGTTAGAGTCACAATTCTTTAGAGTGATCGTCTCTAGTCTTGATGTGTTTCGCAGTTAGGCTTCTTTAGAGGCAGGTGAGACAGGATAGGGTGCGTATGCTGCCCATGAATTTGTGTATTTTAGTTAGTTCCCATATGACCAAAACTTGAATTATTTTGTTGTATGTCAATTGTTGTATGTCATACTCCAGACTTAGTCAGCAAACCACTCCCTACAATCCTGAGTCCTCTTTGGTCAGGAAAAAACTCTCTGTATATTTTAAAGTTATTTATATACATTCTAGTTTCACCAAGTAGAAATGCCACCAGTTTTTACATAATGCCCCTCATTTCAGGGCACCATAATGTTTGGAACAATTGGCTTTATAGGTGGTTGTTTAACCACCTGGGCGTAACACTGATGTCTAGATTTCTGTTCCAAAAGCGGAACACTGTTTATCATGAATTTTTTTTTTTAAATTGTAGACCTGTAACTTACAGAAATATGTCCGAACAGGGTTCTAGTAGATATCATGAATATAAAAAATGTTTGAAACACACAAACATGTAAAAAAAAAGAAAAATTACTTTTTAATAAAATTAAATAAAAGACACAAAAATCAGCTTAAACAAGAATACATAAATAAATGGAAAATAGTGAAAATGCGATAATTTGGTATACTGTATAGTAATATATTTTTCTAAAACGCCTCCCTAGTGTCCCGTCACATACCTATAGACAAAACCACATAAATAAATTTTCTATTATTTTGTATTGGATTGGATACAGGACTTTGTATTCAATCCAATACAAAATGAGAACAAAATTCAAACTCTCATTTTGTATTGGATTGAATACAAACTCCTGTATCCAATCCAATACAAAATGAGAGTTTGAATTTACCAATTACATACTTTGTATAAATTTTCTATTATTTTGTATTGGATTGGATACAGGACTTTGTATTCAATCCAATACAAAATGTGTTTGAATGAGTTTCACTTTGAATTTCCCACACACGCGCCGACGTCACCGCCGAGGGACACGCACATGCTACGGACGGAGAAGAAGAAGCCGGCCGGCTTCTTCTTCTCCGCCGGCCGGCTTCTTCTTCTCGGAGAAGGCACCCGACGCTGGAGATCGACGCTGGAACACGACGCTGGTTGATCGCAGCGGGACCAGGTAAGTGATCGATAAACCTGAACTTTTCTCACTGTATGAAAATAAATATAAAATAAAAAAGTTCGGGTTTATCGATAATTGTAATTTTTTTTAACCCGAACCAAGCGCTAGGGTGCTTAATTTCTTTACTAGTGCAAGGATAAAATAGCTAGACTTGTCCCCACTATTTACAGTCTGTGGTTTCCACTATTCAGGGAAAGTGTCTAAAGGTAAGATTTAGAAGAAGTCATATGAAATACTGCTTTAAAATCCATACAAGTAAATATTTATAACACTGCACAACAACGATTTTGCTACTGGGAACAACACATGTGACATACATGATATCGAGTGTGCTGATTCCAAATCTGAACTCAGAATTTGCCTATCACATAGAGATTTTAAGTTATAGACCTGCTATAGCTGTTTAAATGGTTGGTAATTGGGTAATGTATTTTTACATGGGAACATTATTGCAGCTACCACTATGCCTGCTGCCGCCTTAGCTGAATCACGTCCCCTGGTGACATGCATGTTCCAGCCAAGGCTGGGCATGAATCGGCAAGTCAGTGAGCTGACTTCAGAAATAGGTATATAAAGCAAGATGGACCAAGGGATTCTCTCTAGTGTGAAACCATCTTATTGGATAGTACAGCTAGCCCATAGTGAGTCTGTTTTGAGCTAAAGATGAGTAGGCACAGCTGTGTTAATAAACCAATTTTTGCTACATTTGTGGCAAATATACCCTGTGTGATCAATGCAAGAACCTAACCAAGAGGGTGAGATTTGCTTACAAGTATTACCTTGGATGTGAAATTGGAGATCAGGATAATTACAAGTATTATCTTGGATGTAAAATTTGAGATCAGGAGACCTCATATCTGCTGTCAGGTGTGTTACGTTAGCCTAACACAATGGTTGAATGGGAAAAAGAAATAAAATGCCTTTTGCTGTGCCTATGATTTGGTGGGAGCCAAAAGACCACCACTCGGACTGCTACTTCTGTATCAGTAAAATTGCTGGGTTTTCGAAGAAGACTCCTCAAAAGAAGTCAAAAATTGTCTATCCTGATTGTGAATCTGCTCTGAAGCCAGTGCCACATAATGCATAAAATCTAGTGCCAGTCCTTCCTACATCTGTTGTTACTGACAGTGACAAGTCAGATGAGGAACAGGATAATGTCGATGTTAAGGATTGTTATGAACCCCAATTTTAGGAGGGTAAGCCACATTTTATAAGCCAATCAGCTTTAGATGATCTAGTAAGGGACCTGTCTTTGTCAAATAGGAAGTCTGAACTGTTAGCCTCCAGGTTGAAGTGGAATTTGCTACAAAAAGGAACAACTACTTCACACTTTTGTGATCGTTACACAAAGTTTGCAGGGTATTACAAGCTGGAAAACGACATTTGCTTCTGCACCGACGTGAGTTGTCTGATGATGGAGTTAGGTTGGGAATACATACCAGAGCAGTGGAGATTGTTCACAGACTCGAGCAAAGCAAGTTTGAAAGCTGTATTGCTGCATATTGGTAACGAAAAACCTTCTGTTCCTCTTGCTCATGCCAAGGGAATGAAAGAGACATACAAATCCATGGAGGTCATTTTAAAATTGGTTAACTATTCAGAACATAACTGGAACGTTTGTGGTGACCTGAAGGTGATGGCACTCCTTCTTGACCTGCAATTGGGATATACAAAAAATATGTGCTTTCTGTGCCTGTGGAACAGTTGTGATGACAGCAACCATTACAAAGTGAAAGAATAGACACCCAGACCTGAACACACTGTTAGCCAATTCAACGTAAAGCATAAATCACTCATTGATCCATTGATCCATCACTCATTACCTTCCACCACACAAAAATTTGTCATTGCAATAGATCATGATGGTATTGGTTTTCAGTATCTGATGGACAAGTTTGGAAAACTAAAGCAAGTATTTGAAAGCAGGCATTTTTGTTGGTCCCATAATCCGTAATTTGATACGTGATGCCACATTCAGAGACAAGCTCAATCCCCTTGAACTTGCTGCTTGGAATTCATTTGTGCTAGTTGCACAAAACTTTCTGAAATCCATGCTAAACTTGTGAACAACATGCTAACAGCTTACCATCAGGAGCAGCACGGTGGCTCAGGCGTTAGCACTCCGGCCTTTGCAGCGCTCGGTCCCAGGTTTGATTTGCAGCCAGGACATTATCTGCATGGAGTTTTCGGGTTCTCCCCGTGTCTGTGTGGGTTTCCTCCGGGTACTTCGGTTTCCTCCTACATTCCAAAACCATGCAGTGAGGTTAATTGGCTTCCCCCTAAAAAAAAAAAAAAATTGACTTTAGACTACGTTGATGACATATGACTATGGTAGAGACATTATACTGTGAGATCCTTTGAGGGACAGCTTGTGACATGACTATGGACTTTGTAAAGTGCTGCGGAATATGATGATGCTGTATAATAATCATGTGTCTGCCGAATGTCACTTAAAATGAATTTCTTACATTCCCATTTGGACTACTTCCCGCAAAATTTGGGTGATGTGAGTGATGAACAAGGGGAGAGGTTCCACCAGGACATTTCTGTTATGGTAACAAGATATCAAGGCTGGTGCAACCCCCAACATGATGGGCGACTACTGCTGGTTTCTGCAGCGGCAGACAGTGGAGAGCCACAAACACTAAAGCAAGTCTTCTTCTGAAGTGTACATGTGTGTTGAAGAAGGACAAGGTGAAATATGTGTAATGGTATATGTTTTTTCAACATTAAACTAGGTTTTTGTAATGTCATGGAACTATAAGGCAAAAGTTAGGTATGTATAGAGATTATATAGTAACTGTGGAAGGAGAGAATGTAGCTAATCACGTTTATATGAGTAAGTAACTAAAAATCCCGTACTCCTAGGCAGAATCAGATTTCAGATTTGGATTCAGTGCACCTGATTTAGTATAGGACACATGAATTGGACCAAGTAGCAGACAATATTTATTTTTTTGTGATGCAGTGTATTAAAATCAGTTGGTAAATGACACATGCTGTATATATCACATTATATACAATAGTTTGCATGGAAGCCTCTGTGTATAATTCTTTAAATGAACAAGAAAACCAGTTGATGGGGGGCAAAAAACTGGGAAATCTTTACTGCAAACTGTTGACAGTCTAAACTGTATATCAGAGAGATTTCAGCTTTATTTTGCTGAAAACATATATCACTTCACAGTTTCATAACAATTATTTAAAATCTATGTTTTATCAATTAAAGTTGTTACAGTTTCTGGCACATGTAAATCAAGACTACTGTGCTGAGGAGCAGAATTGGGAAACTGCTTTTACTCATTAAAGCCCAAACTTTTTCCTTTTTCCAATTTTAAATAGAAGATGGTATTGCTTCTATAAAACACTTGTATCACAGTTTTGTATATGGATACTTCAGTTAAGTAAATGGGTTTCCCAGGAGTAGGTTAGGTATCACATTTTAACAATAATCCACACAATGGCAAACCTTTTTTTTATATTAAGTGCTGGTAAAAAGATGTAGAGTATGTTACCTTACTGCATGTCCACATACTCTTTTGTTGTGACCGATCTTCCAGGTAACCTGTGTTAACATAATATGGTTGTCATTATCTAAAAATGCTAGTTTCTTGGCTTTAATACTGATAGTCTCCTATTTTATAAACCAGTGAACAAATCTTCATTTATCTGCTCTGGATCAGCACCCTAAGATTGTTTGTTATGGTCCCAGGCATTCAGGAGAAACAGGAGAGCAAGCGAGGCAAGGGGGGTTTACATTTACCAAACCTTGTAAAAGTGATTGGGCAGCTCTATCACAAAGCCAGAAGGCAGCTGAAAAATACTAAATCAAGTTGACAGCTGCTTGTTTTTATTCTGTGTTTGGTATGATGTGTGCCAAACAAAAATTGCAATTTATATACTTAAAAGGTCTATTTAAAAAAAGTGACTTTTTTTTTCTTTTTTTGTTTTCCTCCCTTCCCCTTCCCCTCTATTTGTCCCTCTTCTCATCTCTTCCCTCCATCACAATTTTTTTTAGTATGGTAATTCCTCCTTATTAGTTCCTTAAAAAAATCGCCCCTTATGCTCTCATCCCCATGGTATGATTTTTTGAGTTACATTTATATTCCCAGTTCATAAGTCAGTATTAACAGTATAACCTGACACACAATAATAATATTAAAAAACCTGTAAAAAAATGTTTGTGAATGTAAATATTGAACAATGTATTCATAGTATAAAATCATATAAAATCCTTCAAAATTATAGAACAAATACCATATCTTCACTGAATGAAGACAAATTGAAGTTGATGACTTTTTTCCTCCAATTTTTTCAAAACTGTTATGCTACATAAACACTTCCATTGCTTCTCGTCCGACAACCGGCTCAGGGCCGATCGGATGAGAATCTGGTGTGTGTACAGCACCCATTTTCCTTCGTCCGAACGACCATCCTGGCGGATCCAAGGACGTTGGACAACGAACAATCCTAATGCAAGGGATGTGGGAGGCGCAGCAGGGTGCCGCTCCGTCGCTCTTCCCCTCCCCTCTGCATTGAGCAGAATGTTGCTGTATGTACAGTACTTATTCATGCATCGTGCAGTCCTTTGTCGTTGGAAAGGATCATGAAAGATCCTTTCTAATGACAATAATTGCACGTGTGTATGTAGCTTAAATGTGATCGTTTTGAGTGTAATAACAGAACTTTCATCTGTTGTCATGTTTATAAGACATGTATCTCAGAAAAGCTTATCATATAAAGTGCTTATAGTCCTATTTATTGTCACTGCTACTTTCAAGCTTATATTTCGAATCTCTGAGATGACTAAGAAAAGCATTGTCATGAAGATCCTTTGCCTGAAACATCCTTTTTTTTACCTCGTGCAGGAAGCACACACACATAGGCCCTGATTCATCATTGAAATCCGCGATCGCGGGAAGCGCGATAATACGCGCGACCAGCGATCGCGGATTACCGCGGTCCGGGGGCTCGAGTGCGCGCGTACACTCGCGTCCTGAATCTGTCGGCCGGATTCCTGCCATGCGCAATAGG
>NC_092860.1:44634440-44748444 GCF_032062135.1 Pyxicephalus adspersus
CCGGATCGCTAATACGACTGCGCGATCGATAATACGATTTGGCTTGATGAATCAGGGCCATAATCTGTGGTTTGTGAAGGAGTGGCAAAAAAGCTAAATTGAAAAAAAGTTGAAGCCAAATCCCCTCATTGATTTTTTGAAAATCATAAGACTTGAAATGACAGTGCCACTTCCATCCTTTTGCTGTGTGTGATCCTGAACAGGGCTGCATTGCCTTTCTGCAGTCTGAGCCTTATGTGTACAGTGCAAACATTTCATGAGCTGCCCTGCCTGATCCATCAGTCTTTCTGGATGCTGTCCCCCGACACCATAGCAAGCAGCAATCAGGACGGAAATGGTCAATGCAGCATGTCTAATGGTGGGAAGATATTCAGAGGGCTCACTATGGACACACTATAGACTCTCTAAATAGCCTCTTTGCACCCTGAGTCTTATTGAGACAGGTTCATTAAAAAGAGACACTCAAGCACACAACATTGCAGTAATGAAAGCAGCTTTTGTCTTCCCCTTTTTTTTGTATTATTGCTTGCCACTTCTCTTATGTTGTCCATATAAGATTTCCCCTGTGCTGGTGTTTGTAGTGTTATTTTTTACAGATAAAAATTGGATTGGTCTTTATAGATTATACAGTTATTGTTTTCAGTACCATATGGTTGTGGCTATGAATGCTGCACAAGTGAACAAAATGCAATGTGTTTTCTATACATGTAAGTAAAATACAATTTATTTCTATGATGGCACTAAGGAGTAATGAGCCTGCTTTTTCCTGATAAAATGATTAATGTCTGTTAGTAAAACACACACACATATATATATATATATATATATATATATATATATATATATATATATAATGTCTGTTAGTAAAACACATATATTATATATATAAATATAGGCACATGCATTAGGGCATATTCATGAAGCCGTGCTAAAGCAACCACTGCAATGCAACCATATTTACAATGCACATTGTAGCATCGGGGCAGGAAGAAAGGGAACAAAGGGTTACAAAAGTGTATGTATAGCCAAAACTTTTTTTTGAATAATTGAGTAGAATAGTAATGAGTTTAAAACTACTATCATGTTATATTTGCTGTTTTATCCTTTTAGGGAAATACAAGATGTGAGGATATTGCTACAAAGTGAAAGATCCAACTGTAACATTTTGGATTTCCCGCTAGGACTAATAGGATAAATCCACCCAAACAATTGTAAAAATTAAAAGTGGTTCTAAGCCTAGTGTATGTTATCAAAAAATGTTTTGGCTTTACATGTTTTTTTTATTTCTTAATAAAAGGTATGTTATTTGCCCTGTAAATTGTTCAGGAGATTATCTATTTCCAAACGTTGGGCTGGCTTTAATGTAAATGTTGTCCCACCTTAATAAGCAAGCTTGTGGGTGACTGTATATATTTATATGTAGTATTTATTCATAATAGAAAACTGGAGATCCTGTGACTTGTGACGACTGTGATGGGCAGTACAATTTAACACCTACATCAGCATAGTTATAGTTATGTTTTGGTGGGGATAAATGTGACATTGTTCAGGCCTTTTTTTCTTTAGTTGATTAATTAACTGGTGTAACATATTTAACATTGAGATTTACTGAAATAATATTCTGTACTTTTCCATCAATAGTATATTTGAATCAAAGATAAATACAAAAAAAACTGTTAAACATTGCAGTAACAACTAAAATAAAGCTGTGAAAAAAATATATATATATAATACCTTAGTATGGAAAACCTTTTATAAGGAAGTTGGGGAACATGGCATATTAAAAATAAAAATAAAAAAAACACAAATCTAATAATCTTGCTGGCCCTGCAGGACCAGGTTGTGAGCCACGATTCCTTGCAGACGATTATCAGATTTTCTTTATGTATAGCACAATTCCCAATTGTGACTGATATGTGCAGGGTATGAGAGGAAAGATATAGTAAGTATCCTGAAGGGAAATCAGCTCTTGAAACCTTTCATTAAATACAGCATGCTTGGTATCATGACATTTACAAAATCTTCAACAGAAGGTATTGAAGAAAAGAAAAAAATGTTTTTTTCTTTCTTTCAAAAGGTCTATGTAATTTAGATTAGCTCTTCAGGAAACATTTTTGGAACTATTAAATACAAAAGAATATGCTTTTATTTCATATCCCACTTTACCTATGACATATGTCATGAAAGTGCTCTCCATGTTACCAGGTTAATCCTAAAGTTTGAACTATAAATTGTCACAAACCTTTGCTCAGCCTTTACTTGTTTTTTGATATGTGTTACAGACAGTAACAGTATCAGTTGATTTTCAGCAGAATATTTTAGGGTTTTAGCCACTCAGAATTAGATTAGATTATCTTGTTGGCTGGTGGCTGTGCTGCCACGCTTTTATTTCGGATTTAGATATGAACAAACGGTTAATCTTAATAGTTAATGCTACAACACAAAACTAAAAACATGAGGTTAAGTCCTAAAAGGGACTTAATTACACAACAAAATACGGTACCTATGAGAAAAGCTTCCAGTTGCCAGACTTAATACTAATTGTAAAGCAGCAAAGCAAAACATATACAGTGCAAGTGATGCATCCTTGGAAGTAGTTTGCAACTGATAAATAAGGAACTGTAACTCAACATTTTTTTTTAGTCTACAAATTGTTTTTAAGGTAAATGTATGTTATGCCTGTTCTTGCCCTGCTTTTAGGAGTCATATCTATAAATGTTTGTGTATGACCAAAATAGGCTTAAGCTGCATACACATGTGCAATTTTAGTCGTTGAAAGGATCTTTAACGATCCTTTTTAACGACTAGCACTGCACGATTCACAAATAAACAAACATACAATAAACAAGTGCTGCAGGGTGCCGCTCCGTCGCTCACCCTCTTCCCTTGCATTAGGATCGTTAGTTGTCCATCATCCGCCAGGATCCGCCAGGACGGTTGTTCGGACGATGGACGACAGGCACCTGTACACACAGCAGATTCCCGCCCGATATCAGCCCTGAGCCGATTATGAGTGAGAACCATTGGACGTGTGTACGTAGCTTTAGGGGCTGCATAAATAATTCTTTCGAGATAGGGTTGATATTTTGTGGGGCTACATTTTGTAATGGGTTGCGCCCTAATCACAGTTTTTTTTAGAGAAGTTTAAAAAACATGTATTCTGCACATTGTTGGGAAATGCCATAAAGAAAAAAACATATAAAGCAGCCTGCAGAAGAAGATTCCTATTACAAGTCCTCACTTTGCAATCTTAAAGAGCTAGGGCTCCTAGGAGAATCTTTAGCATCCAATACTTCACATACTATGGTTCTATCTGCTGGGTCCTATGTAACTACAAGACACAATAGTAATGTTGGAGCTGTCAGAAGTAACAGTAACACACAGCAGGGGGGCCACCAATCAACACTCAGAGGTGTGTCAGGTGCAAAGATGTTTTTAGAGGCTTTAGCTCAAGAAGACAGTAAAGTAAAGACTCTCCATATATGAGAGGTAAGTATTAAGCGTTCTGCCTTTGCAAGACAGAAAACAATTTTGCACACGAATAATGCAGTTATGTACTTAACAATAGGTTCACAGCAAGTGGAAATACATACTTTAAATAATTGGAGTTTTTGATGTTCATGTTATTTGCCTACATGCCAGAGCATACTGCATAGAATTGTATCCTGTATGGATCAGCCTATTGACAAGCTGTTCGGAACTGCAGCCTTTCCTTCTGACATAACTTTTTATAGAGTTGCTGATTAAATTAATAACATCAGTATCATAGACTGCTGCTTAAGAAACAGCCCTGGAGCTACTGATGTTATAACTAATTTTGACACCACAAGGAGCAGCTTAAAGCTACGCACACGTCAAATGGTTCTCACCTAAGACTAATAGCCATGCTCGTCTGACGTGTACAAAGGTCCAAGCACATCCTCCCAACTCATTAGGAATGAGCGCTGTGTACTCCTATGGAGGAAAGCACAGCAGGATGTCATATGCTTGTCCTCCCCCATCTCCATTAAACAGAACAGCTGTGTGTACATTGCCCGTTCAATCATGTGTCATTGGAAATAATTTGATGACAAAATATTGTTTCCAGTGACAATTATCTGACATTTGTATGGTGCTTTAGCTCTTTTAAATGTCCACACACAGGAGGCTTTCAATTTGATAGTATCTAATTAGTAGACTGTAATTGAAAATATTGGTCTGGGGACAGGGCCTCAGGATTTCCTTATCAATAAACCAATGAAAAAAAAAGGATGATAAACAATGTTTAGTATACTCTTGTAATAATTTTCTCTCCCTGGTATGAGTTGCTACCTCACTGGCCTTTGTATATAATTATTGTGCTTTGTATAAAGAAAAACATAGGAATATATTCCACAAGATTCTCCTAGCAATGTATTTCAGTTTAGCCGAAAAGTATGACAAGCTTGGCCTTGCACAGCCTTCAACCCTTTTTTTTTTGTTAGGTTCGGGTTAGTATGACATTGGAATGTATACTAGTACAAATAACTTTTTATTTGTCTATAGAATACATTTATGTCAGTAGCCTGTCTTCTTATTTTCAGTATGAATGGGACACTTTAAATTATACATTTAATGTTAAGCATGTTATGTGGTCTAGTAATAAATCTTTCTTTATGCCATCTTTGTATAATGGTATTAAAAATATTATTATTACAAAAAACAAACACCCTCCCTCAAAAATATACCTATATACCTATATAGCAACACAGCAGTAGGCTTTCTAAATATTTTACTTTACCTACTTGGAAACATAAAAGTAGCACTGATATGCCTAAAGCAGGAAATTAGAAAAGAGCATGGATCCATCATGAGGATATATCAATAACTACTTACAACAAAGACTTCAAAACTGAGGCTAAAGCATTGCAAATAAGACTTCTAGCAAGAGGATACTCAAAGAAACTCCTAAAGAAAACCCTTTCAAAGAGCATACAATAAATCTACAACTGAGCTTCTTTTTGGCTACAACACCGAACAATCTAACCCCAAACCACAGGGCATTGCCATAATTACCAAATTTCATCAGGAGCATGAGACGCTTCAAAGTATCTGTAGAAAACATTGACATATATTTCACTCAATCAACTTGAGTAAATTCCTCACAGAAACACCTCGAATTATCTATAGAAAATCACTCTCTTTTAAAGACCATCTAGTACACCCTTAAGCTATCATGTTGGCACTAAGCTCAACTACAACCCCAATGTCATAAATGTTTATGCTTTAGAACACTTCAAGCGACCAAAAAAAGAGGTCTAAACGACGTTATGAGCTTCAAACCATTCTTTTCCAAATAATTAGACTTTCCTTATATGCACTTCTACTCTTTACACCTATTTGTCTTGATTAATCTATAACGACTTACACATCTTGGTTTCAGGGTCTACCGCATCTAACTACCTTTAGATTTAGGCATACATTACTAACCCTCTTTATATCCTCTTATCACTAGTACAATAACTATGATAACCCATGACTTTTGTCACCTATACAGTCAATATTTTCATCTTGCCTAGCCTTCTCTTTCCCAGGACAGCATTCACCCTACTATTTATTAGACTGTATGCGCGAGTTCATCATAAAGCATTTAAACATTCCTCTATAGGTAGTATTTACCATATTTGAACTTTGTCCTTTTGCCTATTTGGATAGTATTTATTTATTTACCACTTTATTTGTGTACAATATCAACGGGTATCCAGCCTCAGTATAAGCCTTCCCGGAGCCATTTTGTTTCTCACATTTCCAATTTAGGCTTTGCTGTTGTCTTCAGCAATTGGTTTTTGCAGCAGCACTGCATTCTTCTCTCCAACAGTATATGACGCTTTTTTATGCACCTTCACAACTGCTTAGTAAGTCTTTATTTATCACTATTACCCTTTCTATCCTCATGATCCTGCTATTTAGTTTTTAATACAGGTCATAACTAACTAGTACACATAATTTACATTTTCATCATCTCAAACTGAATTATCATTATACCATTTTGATACTCTAATCTATCCACATCCATTCATATTGCACACATTGATATCATACGGCATTGATGTAACATAGACATTTACTACCAATTATGCTTTTTGAAATATTGTGATGTTACATTCATTATACCTTGAATTATATATTCCTTGTTATATTTTGTCGCACAGTTGCTCTTTCTCTACGCATCCCCTGATGAGGCCCATTGGCGAAACGTGTTGGGTTAGAGACACTTAGACAACTGACTGTCTAGTAAGGAAGGTATACCCCTACTAATGTGACACCTAGGGATGCCTTCCCTTCGATTGTATTTTTAGCCACTCTTGTTTTCTTTGTGATTATGGTTATTCGTTGTGAAAATTGTATATATTGTTAACGTAAAGATTTTATTGAAGCTTTTCATTTGCCCCTGTTACTTCTCGTTATTCTCAATACTTACAACAGTTTATGTTATTCATAACAATAGTCGAATGGGCATAATTCAGCCTGGAAGACTAAGTACTTCTAGTGGCAGAGAGAAGTTACTATTGTGGTCCATCTCTTTTCTTATTGTCCAGAGTTGGGCTTTAAAAAAGACCTATACTCCAATGTTACTTAGGTTGTGTTTATAATTTTGCTGGAATTGATACATGGAGAGTAAAAACAAAAACTGAAATATTTACCTTTCTTGGAGAAATATAGGCTTTTTTTTGTACCATACATGTTGCCTTTATCTTTAGGCATTTCTCCATGTGAAGACTGCTCAAAAGTAAAGGGTGGGCCAGTCTGAACTCTTAGGAGCATTCCCAAAAAACTAGTCCAGAATTTAAACTGTTAATGCTAATAGTAATATAACTGCCTTAAATGAGCAAGAACGGCTCATTGAGAAATATGATATGATTGAGAAACAGTTGGAAAAAATTAGGGTTAATAAAGCACCAGGACCCAAATCTACATGCAAACTTCTATAGATTGCTTTAAGAAAAAGCACAGAATAAAACTGGGTGTTAAAGTTTTAAAGAAAAAAATAACAGACTATTGATCCAGGAAACATCCAATTGCCTCACACAGGATCAGGAAGGAATCTTTTTCCCTGTTAGTGGAAATTGTACCAGGGTTTTTGGTTTTGCCTTCTTCAGAATCAACTCTGTCTATAGGTTTTTCATCTGGGATATGTTTATTTCCCTAGTGGTTGAAATTCATAGACTTATGTCTTTATTCAACCTATGTAACTATGTAATGCAAAAAGAAAAGTACTAAAAAAGTATCACAGACAGTATCACTTCTATAGTTAATAAAAATAAACAACTGATTTGTTTTGAAAGTCTGTTAAAAGGCAAACTGTTAAATTGAGCATTATATTGTAAACATTGTAATTATATATGTAAATTTATAAAATCTAATTATCTATAAATTTCTCCTTTGACGATAGCTTAAACGCCTCTTGCCAGGAATGAGTTATCTAAATGTATATGTCTTTTTAACTGTATAATTTATATAATCTCATTAGGAAGATGTTTTTTGGATAATAATAAAGTTTCAACAAGCATTAACTTATTTACCTAAATATATCAATGAAATGAAAATCATGAATGCAGTTGTTTGAAAATGAAACATTTGCAGATTCATGGTCTGCCAAAAGTATGACTGATGCAAGTGAAGTGGAGGCCTTTTAATGAGCCTTACTAACCTTCTTTTAAAACTATTTTAATGCAATGAAAACCTCCTTATGAGCTCAAGGGCATGTGTTGCTTTGATTTAGATGTTCTGAGTGAATGAAAACTGTTTCAGGTTTAAGTCTGCCAAACGGGTACAGGGCATATTTATTAATAAATATGGCAAATGTCACTGAAATGTTAATTTCATTAAGAATGTGTACTGAATTGTTCGCTTTAATTTTAAAACATGTTCACCTACTACCGTATGTACACGCCAAAACAAGTTTCAGTTGCCGTTCATCTAAGTTTCTTATTCTTCATGGCCAAGTTTAGATCTCAGTAGTACTGCCATATTTATTATTAAATAGTATTTTACTACTTTTTTAATCTAGGCACATTCCATGGCTAATATCCAATTTTTTGTTGAACTTTGCAAGCATGTGTACAGTGGTAAGCGACTCAAAGTAAAGTTGACTGTTCCTCTGTAGGAATCAATTGTGAATCAAATGGTGTTTGCAAATGGTAAGTTTGAAAGAACAGGCCTGATTACCTGTGGTGTTTTTGATTTTGTAAGCTAGTCATGGCCATACGACACATGTGCCGTGTAGTCCTATTTAAACCTAACTTGTTCCAGGCTCAGGTTATTGGATTCTGAACTTGTTATCTGAGACTTTTCTTAACTATACTATGCAATATCTTGGCCTTTTCAGGTTTTTGACCTCAGCCTGACCTCAACCCTGCTTCCTATATTTTCACTTTCCCTGACCTTGGACTGTTGATTGTCGCTTACCACTTGGTCTGACCTCAGTGCTTCTGGACCTTTTCTCTCACCCTGACCCAACATCCTGCCCCTGCACCGTCTCTGGTAAAAACCAGGAGATGCTTAAACTCTGTGACCAAGAAAATTGTATACAACCTGCCAGGGGGCACCGCCCTAACACTCCTGAAAACTTGTATAACAGGACCTCTTTCTGTCTGCTACCACTGTTGGTGTGCTTACTAGTGGTGCTGCTACCCAGAGTTTAGTGAATTCTGGATTTAAACCCAACCAACCTAATTTGAATTGATGTTCCACCAATGTATGGTCTGTTGTGAAGTGGGTCTTATAATGCCCTGATTATGACATTTTAAAACAAAAGCAATTTTCCCTCACATTTACACTCACAAAGTGAACACCTTACAAAATATCTGAAAACAATAGCTTTTATTCTACCTGGTCACATTATTAGAAATCCAGGTAAATTTTATTAGCAACAATGGGAAATATTGCCTGTGTATAACAGTAAATAATTGCTGTGATTTCACTTGGTTTACAGTCACATTTATAGGAAAACAGCCAACTTTTATAAACAGCAAAAGAAAAAAATGGCTACATGTAACTGGAAACAATTCATGTAATGGTACTTGCTCAACATTCACTCTGTTCCCAGCTAATTCTGAAAGCATGTTTCATTAAAAAAAAACTTAAAAAAAAAACTTTTTCTACAGTTTTTTTAACCAGCAACTATTTAGGGTTTTACACAGGCAAATAGCTGTTAAAAATGAATACACATTCAGAGGGATTCACAATTTTGTTCTCAGTCCTTATCTGTAGACGCACTTTTTATATTGTTGCTAAATCCTTCAGAACCGGTCTGTTTCTAGCAATCCGTGATCTGCAGAGATTACGTTAGTGCAGTGCAGTATAAAAATCATCACTGATGGCTTCTGCCACTGGAGTTGATTTGCTAAAATTAGTTCACCTAGTGTGGCATATCTGTGTAAAAAACGTTTAGCTGTGCACAGGTAATTTGGGAATGATGAAGCTCAGTCAAGAGAATATTATACATTTTTAGTAACATAACCCTAATAAAGTGAACAGCTAAACCAAGTAGATGCTGTCCTTGATTTCTCTTCTTGTCTGTATTTCTGCACAGGTGCAGGTAACTGTGTAGATGCAATAATGCATATCGTTACCTTTGTGATGCCTATATATTGGCCTAGACGATCTGGGAGCCAAATCTCAAAGCACAGATCACTTTTTTTTTTTTAAAGTTGCCTGGTATTCCTAGATCAGGCAATGCGAGTAGATCGCAGAGCCCTGCCTTTCAAAATAAACTCTACCGCACACAGGAGGTATTAGGTCCAACTTTGTATTGTTTGGCGATCATTTTGACTTGGTCATTTTAAAAGTAGCTGGCAAGCAAAAAAAGTGTGGGCACCCCTGTCCTAGATAATATTAGTGAAATTAATATAGATTTTTAGGATTGGTTTACAAAGGAAATGGAGCATATTCACTTTGCAAAACGATTTTCACTTGGTTTATGAGGTTGAGTCCGGTTCACTGCAACTACAGACTGTATTTCTTTAGCTAGTTAAGCAAGATCCTGACTTAAACAGAGTTAATCAAGGCCTGGGTCGTTTTCTATTTATTGTTAAAGTTCAAGTTCTAACCACTATAGAGTAGTGCTGTGTTTCCTGTTGGAATCTGCATATAAAACATTAAATATCCAACAAGGTTTGTGGTACTTTTTTTGTATATGCTCTAGCTGGTATGCAGACCTACAAATGCAACAATAAAATTCTTCTGAGAAATATACTAAAAACCTAAATCCAGGTAAGGTAAGTTGTAAAAACTGTAATTAAGCTTTGAGAAGTGCTACATTTTTGTTAAAAATATTCTTCCTTCTATTTTTTTGCATTGGTGTTGTTATAATGTGTTTCATGGTAAATGCATGTATGATCTAATAGGTACATGCTTGTTTGGAAACATTTGCAGGTCTGCATTCTTGGCCTGGCTTCCTCATTCTTCTTAGTCTTTGTTTTCCTGCTGTATTCCCCACTGCGCAAACACCTTTTATACTTTTGAAAAAACGTAATTTCCCGCTTTGGTCCCATCGGAGTCACCTCTAAACCCCTGATTAAAGTTAATTTGTTTTTACAACTTTTTAATACTTTCACAGCACGTTAGGCCTATGCAGGCTGGAATTTCATGGAAAAAACAAGGGAGTGTAAAATATATTCCCGAGGGATAATATAAATTGGATTTAGGCTGCAGTCTTTGGTTATATTAAAGGAAACTGCTGCTTATGGCAAAATGTTACAATAGAACACAACTGTGCTATTCATGTGAAGTTTGTAACAGTTCATTCTGTTAAATTCAGGGTACAGAAAAATTCTCAAAAACCCAAGGTAAATCAATGTATTTTACTGCATTAAAACACAATTAAACACATTTTTAGAGCTTAGCATTTTTTTTATTTTAGCATTTTGGGATCAAAAATGCAATAACAAGAACAATAAACTTGTATGAATAATTCTTTAACCTAAACAACCTAATCTTTATTATTAGGTAATGGAATTGGTTAATGCCAAATTCTGACATATTTAAGTATATATATATATATGGCAAGACTGGTTAAAATAGTTTTTGGTTTATTGATATGTCTGTGTTGCCTTTCACACTTCAAGCACCACATTTTAATTTTTTCACAGTTATTTTTTTCTAAATATGCATGTAGGTTTCCTTTTTTATTATTGTATTGTAGTATATATTATACATATTTATTTTTTTGTTTGTTTTTTTTGGTTGCTTTTGTGAATGTTTTTTTAGTGTATTGCTTAATAGGCTGATTTATTTTTTTAATAGATCTTATTGCTGCCTGGATTATAGATGTACAGAGATGTGGTCAACTATATCAAAGTAGATATAACCTTAGCTGAATGACATTTTTGCTACAACGCTATGTTTTATATACAGTAAAGTGCTTGTTAGCCCAGTTCGGTGATGCTGACAAGTGCAACCATTCCAGCAAGAGAACATAGTACTGCAGATTGCATGTGTAATTCCTCTATCTTTGATACATTTTCATACAACATATCTGCAAAGTAAAATCTGTTTCTGCAGTTATGATCGGAATTTAGGGGTTAATGTATACAAACTGACGAATGGATGTTTTTTTGACAATGTAACCACTGAGAAGCAGTAGCCTAGAGCTAAAAAAAAGTATGTTTGTGTTCCAGGTTTTGTTCCAGGTATAATATTAGGTTTGCTGGATCAAACAGGTTCTCCTATGATAGTCTAACTTCTTTAGTCTTGGAAAGCTTTAAGAAATCAGGCCCAGTATGAGGGAGATCAGCTTATTAGCTGCCTCTGCTGTACCAAATAAAAAAAAATTAGTTCTCCTATCCTGCCAGACAGGAATCTGCTCTATCACAGGGCTGTGTAAGTAGTTGTCATAAACTATGCAATGCATTGTATTAGATTACCTAGACTGAAAGGAGGTATGCTATTAACAATACAATTATCAAATGTATTCCCAACAGATGTAAAAACCAGGCTCATTAAACTTTAGTTTTAGTGCATTGAGGGGGACTGAAATCTGTCATTTTCACTACATAATCAGCTGAAAATGATGATCAGAGGACCTGTTTTTTTTTTTTGTTTTTGTTTTTTTTTACAGATGTTTGAAAAGTTTATTGCCTCTCTGCCCTGTCTCCTTTCTAGACTTTCTAGTGTGTGTAACCACTGGTTTTGAATTTGCAGTTCGATTACCACCTCCTCTTTATGCCCTTGCCTCTGGTGAGACACAGTTAGCATCTCAGCTGGGGCAACCCATAGAGATTTTCTTTAGTCTACATGGACTGTTCTCCCAGCGTTTAACCTGAGGCTTTAAAAGCCCATGTTTGAAATTCCCATGCATTCCCATGGGCCAATCTACACCAGGGCATTTCCTTGAGGCACATTTTTTGAGCGTTATAGATAATCCTCCTTGCAATGTTTTAAAAATTAAAGGCAGGGATGATTCGGGTAAACACGTCCGCTGATTTCAATGGGGGCGTTTTCCTGCAACTATAAATGCTTGAAAACATAATTGCGGTAAAAACGCTGCATAGACATTTTCTAGCGTTTTCCAGTGGTTAAACGCTGGGGAAACAGTCCATGTTGACCCAGCCTACATAGTACCCCGCCAGCTGCTAGAAGCTTCACAAGGGCCACAAGGGTATCTGAGGCAAGTCTGAACAAAGCTTTAGTAATATATTAATGTAAATATAACTTCAGATTAGATTAGCTCTAAAAACCCTCCTGAAACTATAAGAACTATAAATATAATAATGTTGATCTGAAAATGTATTTACCAAATTAGAATACATATTATATTATCAGCATAATTGTTCTACATCAAATTTATATATATACAGCACCATTTGGCTGGCTGAAAGCTATGTACAGTCAGGCTGAATCACAAAAACTATGCATTTTTTTTACATTTGTATTGTATGGAAGTAATTACTGGCACTGTGTGCATTACACGCCCCAAAATAAGTGTAAGCCAAGAAATGAAGGTTTTATACAAAATTACTTTTGCGTGGGTGGGTTAAAAGCAAGGTTAACTTTCTCTTTTTTATTGGCAACCAGATTTGAGCCATATTTTTAGTGCCGACTGCAAGTTTTATAGCTAAAGCAGAACAATATAAAAAAGTGCCTTTTAGTGTGTGTGTGCCCTAATGTTGTCTGTCCTATGACTATTAAAGGTCGGTTTAATAATTTAATACAAGAAATATTTTTGGAAGTAAAAAAAAAAAATGTATACAAATAACACTGGACTGTAACCAAGTACAATTACACACACATTCAAACATACAACATAAAGGTAAATATTTTATGTATATCTAAATATTTGTCATTCTGTACTACCTTATATTCTGGAAGTGCCTATTCTCAAGTGTTTTCTGTGCATTAATTATAATGAATTAACCATGACAAATATTGGTAATGTTCACTATTATAATATTTTATTATGTAGTAAGCAGGCACTTGGCAAATGTATCAGCTGGTGAATGTTTAGGTCAGCATTCCTAGATTTTCCTGTAACATGACTGATCCAACTCTAAAAATGATGGTAGTGCAAATAGTGGGAATAAAGAACCCAGCAGCATCTGTCTTCACAGGCTGGAGCTAGGAGAGGCTAACACATATGAATTTTCCTTGATGGGGCAATTGTTAGGTAATCCGTCTTTTCAGTTTTGAAATCCCCCATGTAGTAGCAAGAATCTCCTTCTAGGATTTTCTTAAAAATCACCTTTAAATTGTCAAACTGGTCAAACCCCCCCCCCCCCCCCCACACACACACACCAAAAAAAACAAAAGTAATACATAATTGCTATGCAGACACACTTCTCTATGTTTTATCCCTTGGTGCATGCAGAAAAAAAATCACAGTAGAACTGCAAGCTACCCTACAACTACATTTCTGTTTGATCTAACAATGTGACAGCGCTACATTGCAATTTAAAACAGTGTTATCAACCTTACCTGGTTCTCCCCTGGCTTGGCAGAAAAACAAAAGAAGAATTTTCTGCCTGATCATCAAGTTAAGAGCTCTTTTGCTTTCTGTCAGGATTAACGATCATTGTTCTGTATTTATATTTGGAAAAGTACTTCAATTCATAATTATAATAACTATGCTTTTTTTTTTTAAACCAGATATATACTTTATGTGTTTGGTTACTGGTATGCCTAGGATTTTATGTTATTAACAATCCTTTAGGTTATCTATTTTTTACTAACATTGAAACATGTTAAAAGTTCTGCATATTACATTAACTTATTTACCTAACATGATCATCCTTCAGCATTCAGTCATGTCACCCTTGAAATAGGATGCATTTTCCCCCTCATTCCCAAACAACATGGGTGATAAGCCTATAACCTTTGATGTTTTGTATGCAATTGTTGTGTGATTTCAGGCCTCCAGTTAGCTGCCACACTAAAACAGAAAAACAAATGGAATGTAATTCAGCTTACTATGACAGCTTTTGGTCATTACTGGTTGCATCAGGGTTAATCATAAAACTTGCCTTATGTAGAAAAAGTATATGCACCGGGTAACACCTTTCAGCCCACTTCCTATAGGAGGATAAAAGATTCATCCAACATAGATTAAGGTCGAAAATCTTTTTCAGCCTTTCCTATTACCTACAATTGTAGACCTACGTGGCCCAACCCTTGTTCAAGCATCACATAGAGTCGGTAGGGCATGATTGGACCATTTGTGGCAAGTGCTTGTTTTCTGGTGCTGTCATTCCTTATTGCAAACAAAATACTAATGAACTTAAGCTTCTTGTGCTAATGCAGACATTTTATTAAAGTGTACATGAAATGTTATATGCTGCAGCCTATAACCTGTGGAAGTACATTGATCACACTTTTTTCTTCTTTTTTTTTTTTAGAGTTTTATTTATTTATTTTTACCTAATTACTGTCTTGCTGTCCTAGGATTATGGTGCTCACTCAACAGTTACACTGTCACCATAGGACAGGACTAGAGAACACCTCTTCTTCTTTACCATAAAGAAGCATTGTTCTGCAGTTTTCTGAGATAGCTGGGAACAGTGGCCACTGATAACACTGCAGCAATGGTAGAAAGCACAGGATATCAGTTCACTAGATTTCTAAAAGCATCAATTTTCTTTTCTGAAACAGAAATACTGAAGCGTACCTAAACTCAGAATTTTTACTTTACATAAAATGGTAGGCTCTTGGCTGCACTTTTTGCGTATGCCCTCCATTGAGAGGTCATATGAGTTCAGTAGTACGCCTGCGGTCTCAGCTGATTGGAGGCCCGTGCCGCCAATCAGCTGTGACCGCAGGTTCCCACGCTCCCTGGGCTGTACTTATCATTAAGCCCAGGGACCATGGAAACCTGGACCGTGGGAACTTGCGGTCACAGCTGAACTCATGGCACATGCCTCCAATCAGCTGTGACCGCAGGCATACTACTGAACTCATATGACCTCTCAATGGAGAATCACCATTGAGAGGTCATATGAGTTCAGTATGCCTGCGAACACGACCTCACGACGAATTACAAGGCCGTTCTCGCTTACATGTTTTGGTAAGCGAAAAAGGCCTGATTTTCCATGAGATTGAATTTAAAAATCTCGCTCGCTCATCCCTATTAACAATATGAAGTCTTGGCAGAGAATATTTACCAAGGTGTCTTTTTTTGCTACTGCTAATCAGGAACACAGGGATGTTAAAAATATATAAACATTTTGACTATACTATTTAATTTGTTCAATAATTTCCATTTTGAAAAATAAATAAAAAGACATGGACAGTACTTGTCATTCTCTTCTACTTCTAGTTAGGAGCAGAGCTTGGCGCTAATAGTAATAGGTAGGATAATAAAAAGATAAAGGGGGGGGGGGGGGATCATATTTGTTGTTCCAGGTATAAACAGGAAATTTTTTCTACCTTGATGCCATGATGTAAAAATGTGCTCTTTTCCTCAACACAATTAGAGGTGACTATAAAATAAAATGCATTTAGATTGTCCTGTGCTGCTAAATGAGAAGAAAACATTTCTACTAATTTTCACCAAAATGTATTTAAAAAAAACTATTTGGATTTCTTGTCCAGAGTCATTCAGACTTGGAATTTTCATGTTTTGATTCCATATATTTCCCAGCCCTGCTGTCCCTGGCCCTCCCCTTTGATTCATTAGTTTTTATTCATGGGGAGCCTCACATGTTGGTGTTAGTTGGGGCGGTTTGCATGCAAATCTTTTTCATGAGAATAAAACAGCATAGTCTGCTGAAAAACTGTATGGAACAGTGATTGGACCTAAACTCAAAAAACTCTTGAAATGTGAGATGAAAAACAAGGGAAACTCTCGGACTGGAAGATACAGACAGCACTATTCTCCTATTTAGATGTATTTGTAGTGGTCCATTTGTGTCCCACTGACCTGCTGCCACTATATATATATATATATATATATATATATATATATTGTTTTTTTATATATATATATTTTTAATTTTCCCTTGCTCGTCTAGGAGAAACTGCTTAGAAAGGGAAAAGTTTACGTTTTCAACCCAAAAGTGGTCTAAGGCCAAGTAAAAGCCTGTATTCCATTAACATATACTTTCATTGTTTCTATAAAACTATTTATGGGCCCATTATAGCCATTTTGCATTAATATTTGATTTAATTATGTAGAATGTTTCCCAGAGTAAGTCATTTCACACAATGCATATTGTCAATGCACATGCCATTCTTTAGAGGACTATATTTATATTTAAACAATATAGCAATTTATTTAAAAGTCATCTGTATTTAATTAAAGAAAAATCACAATAAATTTAATGAAGAACCATATGGAATTTATATATGTTCACAATATATGTTGGGAGAATTCCCTTAGTCAATATAAAAATTCCTTCTTTTCGCTAACCACCTAAAATTCCATTAGTGTGCTAAAAAATGTATTGCATAGTAATGTAAGCCTACATTATAGTTTTCTTGCTTTTATTTTTTATATACCAACTTTGGAAAAGAATGTAACCTCTTATTTATTAGGAACAAATTATAGTGTTTGTTTAATTACAGTGAAATACATAGCAGTAATTTACACAAAATTCAGTGATCCATAGAAGTGAAAAGCTACCTATTTTTGACTTCTGTTTTTTGTGGGTGCACTTTTAGTTGGTATTATGTTGTGTGTTTTATCGTACAGCTTCAGAGAAGATATTAACCCTGTGTACATGTTACTAATGCCCTGTATTTGTGCCTGCTTCCCATTTGGTCTTTCCATTTATTTATTTGCTTTTAATAATCAGACATCATCAAATATTTACTGTCCTGTACCCTTATTATATATGCTGTTACCATGAAATTAAAGCTAGACTTTGGGGTAAACATATATTGCCTAAATACTTAAGGAGCTTATATTGCTTAAAGAAGTGAGTGCATTCATACATGAATCTTGGTTTGCATTGACTATTTCTTCCAGATCTGTGCTTTTACCCATTGTAAAACTCTGCCATATGCAGGCATTTCCTATATATTTATTATGTCATTGTTGCATTCTCCTTGTACAGTCTTGTATACACCCCCTCCTCCTGCAGGCAGTTTCTAGTGGGTGGGTCTGCATGAACCCGCCAGTAGCTAACACAGGCTATATACAGGACAGTGGTGATGGTAATACCTGGGTTTGCAAATGTATTGGTATTTGGTGAACATAAAGTTGATTACATCTTTTGTGGCTATTGAGGAATATATTTTTGTGCTGTGCTGTGCTGGTCATTTAGCTTTCCTAGTTAACTGGGATAAATTAAAGTGAATTCGCCTTAGTGTAGTTGTCACTGAGTAACAAATGTCAAGATTTATTTTGTGACTTTAGTTTCTGAATTTTCCTCCACTTATACATCGCTTGTAGCCGATTCCTCAGGACCTTTCAAGTCTGTCCATTTAGTGCTACAGTAAGAACTTGAAAATAACTATCACCAAGGTTTAGGACACTTGAAGTCAAATTGCCTGGTTTTAGAATAGAGGAAAATGGTGCCTTTTTATGTATGATTTCTTGAGCTAGTAATTTGGCAAAAATTACCATCGTGGCTGGCAGCCAAAATACAAATTCTCTTATTTTTGTTAGGTTTGAAATACTATTCATTGATCAGCATTCACAGCTTTTATTTGCTGTAAGAGGTGTTGAATTTGTAAAACAGTATTTCCTTTATATGCAAAAATATAGTTGTTTCCTTTTTTATAATTTTATAAATTTTTTTTGTAATAATACCTCAAAGATCTGACTATAAATTAGCAGCTTTTTTGCAGATAACATAGGGATACTTTTTGTTCTTGCCAACAACTGTCTCTTCTGCTTTTAAGGGTTTATTCTGCACATATCTTGTAAAGAGATCCCAAAGCAAGCCCATGGATTGGACCTAGCTACTCCAAAATGTTATTCTTTTTTCTTCTAACAAAGGCTTTTATATGTCTGTATGTATGTATGTATGTATGTATGAATGTGTATATTTATAAAATTCGCTATCAGATGCTATATAATGTTCTTGCATTAAAAAAACATTGATCACTAGAGTTTACATATCCTGTAATTACATATGTAATTAGACTTTCCATATTCCATTCAATGAATTCACAAATTATTATTATTTATATAAAGTTAATATTTAACCTTTGACATAGCATAGTTATGACGTAGCATATATTAGCATGACATAGCATATATTAAAGATAAAACAAAATAGTGTTAGTTGACTGTACAAAATTATATGTACATAAATATGACCTGATATATTGACATTTTATATATTTACCTACTTACTGTGATTACTAGTTTGTCCATCAAGAAAGTTCTCAAGAGGTGATGTAGTGTTACTTTAGCCATGTGACAAGTGAACAGCTCACAAAATACATGCAGGAAATTGATGGTCTTCCCTTTTGTAAAATATTGATGCTTCTTCAGCTGTCAGCATTTTCCTCTATTAGGTTTTAGGCTGTCTTATTCAGCTCAGGAGAATCAAGAAAAATCCCTATCTGTTCCAAGTTGGACTGGCATGGAGCTTGTGTATGGCTAAGGACTTTCATTTTATCCCAGCATAACAGTGATTGGGCTTGGCAACTGGCTATGTAGGCAACTAGCATCAAGGAAAGAAGAGAGCTACAGCCTCCCAAATAACCATATGAAATTTCAGGGGGTTGCAAACAGGAATAGGGTGCAACATGAAGCACCAAGAAGATACGTATCAGCAGGAGAGGTGGCTTCTATCTAGTGAACTCATTGTTTTCACATGAATAGACAGGGTACAGGTAACCTGAAACAACATCAAATTTTCAACATACCGTAAGGCTTTATCAACCAGTGCTGTGTAGAACACTTTGAATTATTCAATTTATATCCATTGTCTCTAAAATTTGTTAGCTAGAAATCCTAGCTGTACTATTGATGTGTTATATTAGCATGCTCTTTTATCCATGATTGCAGGATTTTTTTTCAATTTACATTACTATATTTGCTGGCTCTCAAAGATGAATATGTTCATGATGTTGGTATAAACATTACTTTATACAAATGATTTACATGCTATATTCTGTATATCATGTATGTTTTGGCATTGTTTTTCTTAGCTGAAGATAAAACTAGGAATAGTTTAAATTTATGTCGGCCCTTAATTACTGTATGAAAGTGTCAATAGTGAAATTTCCCATTACTTCCTGTCGCTTTGATGCCAATATAACAAATAGATGCAATTACTGTTGTGATAGGAATTATTGAGTAGCATTTTGAATGGAAAAAAATTGCCAAAATTTAAATTGCCAAAATCTCAAATGCTTACTCATTTTACTAAACAAGTGTGTTTTTGTTTTGGTTACTTCTCCTTTGCGAAAATTCTTTATCACTTCCTATCCTATCAATAAAAAATGTACATTTTTAGTATATTTAACATCCAAAACAGTTTATTTTTTACATCCTCGTGCTCCTTTTTTCAGGTATTTTCAGGTAAATCATGAAAAAATATTATTAGTAATGGAAATAAGGAGAAGCAAACCATAAAAAACAGTATTTTTTTATTATGAACAAGAAAAATATTTAAATTGTACAAGAACAATTACAATATGGAATAAAATAATACACACGTCATACAAGTAGAGACAATAACATTTGACACACCAATGTTGGAATAATTGAAGACTATTTTATAAGTGTTCCTAGAAAATATTAATTCTCAAATTTGAGTTTTCTGAGAGGATGTGGTAAATCTAGGTCCTTGTGGGGTTTATAAGATAGAGGGAGTAAGAATGTGAAAAGTGAGATAATGGGAGCATGTTAGGGGCTGGTAGTCATGTATTTGAATAAAGTCCAAATTAGGTATTGGATTTAGACTTGTCAGATTGCAGTTTTTCCAGTGCAGAGAAGACTTGTGGGTATAGAAGAGTTAGGGCATGGAAAAGGGAGCTAGTGAAAAGAAAGTCCCAAAGTAGAGAGGAACAGAAGAAAGGGTGGCCACCATGTCCCTGTCCAACAAGCCCTCACAGTATCAGCAGCTGCTTTAGCTGTTGCATCGAACCTGTAGACAAATGATGGAGCTAAGTGGGTCTGATAATACCAAATAGGAGGTATTTTCATGTTAGGGTGGGTTTAGGTGTGTATCAGCTTATGTGGTCTTCCAGGGTCCCTGTTTTTGGACACATTATTATGACTTATAGCAACGTCTTCCTCATTTTTTATCTGCTACTTTATCCACCATATACACTGTGGAACTTAATTGGAGTGTGAGGATGGGTTCTCTAGATTGGATTGAGATCACAGCTTTTAAAAGGTACAATAATTAGGAATCTTTGTAATCTTTTAAAGATATATCAGTCTGGTTTGGCAAGAAATGGGCTAGGCGAAGGCCTAATAAGGTATCCATTATGGTAGTAATAGTGCAATCTACTTCCATCTGAAACTTGGACAGCTTTGGGCACTATCACCATATGTGGAGAAGTTAGTAAATGTGAAATGCTCACATCACCAACATTTGCCAGTATCAGTTTGTAGTGTCTCTTTTACTTCTGGAGTAAGTGCCATCTAGTCTGTTTATTACCCTTTACATTGTAAGTTCATTAGGAAGTGTCACTTTGGATGGGTAACTCCCTTACCCTTGTGATCAGTAGAAATATTGCTCAATTACATTGGAGATCAATGGGACAAATAAGGCTGGATAAAAAGTGGCAGTATCAGAATTTCTTCTGTATCCAAAGCACTTTTACAGATTGCTTTGTAGGCAGAAATCCTATAGCTGATACTTTGGTGGACCCAGCAAATGTCCTGGCTTGAACAAAAAAACAAAATCTTGCATCTGGGATTGTGCTTCCAGTTAACTGCTGTTCAAACTATAGTGCTGTTTAGGTGATGTTTTTATTTATGAGTGTCTAGATATTGGTTTTCCTGCCATTTTACAGTATTAATTATATTTACTAGGACAGTGTGGCCTACAACTTGTAGCTTTTTTGTAAACAAAAAAAAAAAAAAAATAGGAAAACAATGTTTGTATTGTGCAAGTTTATGAAAGCTTTCCTTAGAGAAATGTTTAGTTTTTTTTTTACATCAATCACTTGTTGCTATTGAAATCAGTGAGTGAATAAAATGGCAGCATTCTGCGCCTGATTTACTATAGGCATTTTTGTTGCTTGCAATGTATTTCAACTGAGGTGTTTGGTTACGTTTAGCATTGCATGATTAAAAATATGCACCAGTCTACATCTTCCAAGCAGTCTGTCTGAGACTACAGCACATAACTTTAAATACCCCTTCGGCTTGAAGGCAATATGTTGAACAGATCTTTAGGCTTTTATATTAAAGTTTATTAATGCGCTTCCCAACTCTTCAGTATATCAACAGCTTAAAAAAGGCGACAAAGCGTTCACAGCAAACAGGGTCCACAAAATCCAGACACCAAAGTTTAACATTTGGATTGGCAATAAGATAACATATACATGTTATGGGTAATATTCTCTGGCACAACTCCCCAATCTAAAAACACTAGCACCTCAGCTATTAAACACCTTCTAAAACACTCTTTCTACTCACTCATGCAGCTTCTAAAATAAATAAAATTCTTACTCCTGCTCAGTTTTATATTTTGCCCTTTTTTGTAAGTTTTTTCACAGCCCTAAAGACTCATTTGTCAAATCAGTTCATTTTCCCCTGCCTTCTGTTAATCTCCATGTGTAGGAAAACATTTAGCTTATTCTTCAAGGCTGAACTTTTGCACCGAAAGCACCTTCCCTGTGAGCTTCCTCCCACCCAAGTAAATGGAAAAAATACAAACACTGTGCTTGTCATGAGTACAGGCTGTAAAGAAGGCAAGGCATTGCGGTTTTAGAAAAACAGCTTGCATTGGTGCAGACATGGGTGGGTGGGTGCTGAGGATCTGCCTTACCTACAGCTGTGGAACTGCAGCTGGCAAAGATTAATGTGGCTGCATGGGAAACCATAAAGTCACCCACACTGCTCCCTGTACAACAGTCCACACCTCCGGCGGTCTGGGATCTGTTGTTAGCTAGAGTAACAGCAGTAATAAAGTGAGCTGGAAAACGGCTCCTTCTTATTGGAAAGAAATGGGACTTTTGATCTTTCTGGAAAGGGATCATGTGAAGAACATGAAAGTCTGACACTGAAACCTTGTTAGCCTAAGCATTTCATCCAGAAAAAATGGTTGGAATTTATGATTTTTTCCCCCTCTCTAAACTATAATTTTTCAAGGTTAGTGTGACATATACCATAATCCTGTGGAGTTCTCTTGTTACGACACCTGTATGACTGGAACTATTCATTAGGTTGCTTGGATTTACTGCTGTGGATTTGTGCCTTAGTACTTTTACCTCCATATAGTTCAGCCCAATATAAAGTATTGCACTTGGGGTTTTAATTGTTTAGGCTACAGAATCTGTAAAAACTCACATTCTCTGATTCTATAATTCTTTGAAACGTCTTAAGAATACATTTATTTATGACTTAACACATAAACCTACAGAAATTATTGCCAATTGGAGTTTTTTCTGTAAGCAGGTGTATTTATTCATGACAGCATGTAGTATATGCATTTAACTCTTGTGTTGTCCATTTATAGGAAATCAATTATATTTCTATTGTACATGTATTTAATACACAGCCAATACCACCTAGTACCCTTTTTGCAAGTGAAGTGATATGCTACAACTAGTGTAGCATGAATACTTACAAATATGTACATGACCTATTTTAGACTTTATTAGATTTTTGACTAGACTTTATTAGCAGTATAGAAATATATGTAATAGGAAAATACAAGTACAAGTGTACAGTAACATTACACCATCTACAGATATCAGAAAGTATGACATAAAAACATACCATGGTGGGAATCTTAAAGGCCCATGTGTTTCAATGGTAGTAATTGATTCCCACCAGGTAATGTTTTAAAAGTGTTCAACAAATGTTATTGGTTTTTCAATTTATTGCAAAAACATGTTACAAAGAACCGTTGTACTAAAGTACATAGATTGCATAAATACAATGCTCAAAACTAAAAACTAACAGGTTTAATAATCACATTAAGGGGGGCAGTTCCTCAGGGGGCTGATACACCTTATGGATCCGGAATAGAGTCTCTGATAGACGGAGAGGTAATATTCCAGCATAAAAAGAAGGTAAAGTATATTGGAAGTCTATCAGCTTGCTTAAAAGAACCTGGGGCATATCGAGCGGTACCTGACAATATACTCTGGAAAGACGCTGGAGAGGGAGATCGACGGACGACGATGGACGGAGGACGACGCTGGAATAGGAAAACGACGCTGGAATAGGAAAACGACGCTGGATGTGCACAGCGGGACCATGGAGGTAAGGCTGCAACAAAATTACGGGATTAACCATCCTAGCCATTTTTTTTTGCCCGTACGAAGGTCGGGCATACCGGCTAGGTGGTTAACTAATTTGATTCTCAACCCTACAATCAATCATGAATGTTGCAGCTAAGATTATCTGTCCTTTTTATTACTCCTCATATCCCTCTAATTAGCTGTCCCACTAACATTTCTAACCTGATACTCTCCTCTTCTCCTCCTCTCCTAATGTCCTACTCATTTCTTCCTTACTCAGAACCTCCTTTCACATAAGACTCCAGGACTTCTCTAGGGCTGTCCCTACTCTCGGAAGAGCAATTCCTTCATTAGGTTTGTTCCTATTTTTAACACATTTACCTTTTACAAAGGGAATTTGGAAACCCTCAAAACCCACCTTAAATTTGCCTATCCATTTTCATCTCTCTCTTAAGAATTACTAATTTATCCCAGTTCCATTTCTTTTCCTGAATACTATGATGATTTGATTGCTCTACCCAACTGAACTTACAGCCTCTGACTGTAAGTTCAGTTGGGTAGAGCAGTTTGTATTTGCTATTTATCCAATTTTGCCATCTGCAGTCCCTAAATATACAGTGCTGTGTAATGTGTTAGACCTTTTATGTATAAAAGATAATAATATTTTTTTGGTGCGTCACTGTACTTAATGATTTTTCCCACTGGCTCCTATGATACTAATATGTCCTGTATTGATGTTGGTGTGAGAAACCACTAAGCACTGTGTGGGACAAGGAAATAAACACTCCCAGGAGATATCCGGAAGATTTTTTTCGAGGGTAACCTCTTTTTATCAGAATGGTTTGCAGCAAACACAGTACAATCACATTCAGGATGAAAAAAAGCATTTAGGAAAAAATCTACATTTTATTTGCTTTAAAAAGCTACCACTAACTTTTAGCAGCAGCAAAAAAAGTTTAATATCTCACAACTTTTTTAAACGGCATAACTAGCATGTTTTAGCATATTCCACTGCTAAATTTATTGCATACCAAAAAAAAAAAAAAGTTTACAAAAACATTTATATGCATTTGGCATTTGTTAACACCTGCAATGATCTTTCACATAACTTTTGACAGACAGCAAATACAACACACCTGCTAGAAGAACTTCACGATTATAGATTTATTACATAGTGACTTGTATATATCAACAGTTGGTTGTGTATAACCAAATTTTGTAATATGTTTGAGAGAAACTTTGAAATTTAGCAAAACAATGTGAAGGGTTGCTGTACTAACACTTTCCTAAAGTAGACCTAAACTCAACATTTTTACTTTACATGGACAAGTAGACAAACCTAAATAAAGTAAAACATTTTTTAAGTGCAGGGGGGGCAGCACCACCCCGTAAGACTTATTGGGAGCACCGAGTCTCCCGATATACATATGTCATGCATCCTGGGAGGCTCTGGCTACTCCCTCTGCGTTTGCCCAATCTCGGGCATCTGCAGAAGGGGCATTTTTTTCACCAAGGGAAAAGAGATGCCGATCTCACGCATGAGCAGTGAGATCGGCTCTCTTTTTGCACCCCTTAACAGCTGCTATGTCACCCAATCGCGCACCTGTGCAGTACGAGATCTGGTGAAGTAGCAAGAAGACAAGAATAAGACAGAAGATGGTGACACCCATCGCATCCTCTGCGCCAGGACGAAGAGAAATTCTATGGACCACGCAGGACTGGATCGTGGGAAGGACCAGCCCTATTCAGGGATCTGTGGTAAGTGTAATTTTTTAGTTTAGTTCGCTTTAGATACTAGTTTTACAAATTAAGTGCAAAAAAGCTTACTAAGCATTACTAGTTCATATTCAGGTTTGCAGAAATGTGGATGTTTCTTAAATTTGGCGTTATGTAAATATTTTTTTCCAATAAAGAAAATGGTGTTGATTGCGTTTTCTAATGAAGTTACTTCTGTGGCATATATTAAGTTGTGTCTGCCAGCACAGATATAAACACAGATCATATTCCTGTAAAAACACCTTTAACCTCCCTAGCAGTAACCCCATGTGTGACTCGGGGTAGAAAAAAGTTGCTGAAAGTGGTAACCCCGAGTCAGTAGTAAATACAGCCTTACCTAATCCGCTGGCATCCCGCATCGTCCATCGCCGCAATCTCTGTGCTCTTTCTTCTTCCTCCGGCTGGCCTCTGCACCCAATGAGTCACCGTGGAGTTCCCGGTGACGTCGGTGCGTGTGTGTGCCAGCGGGCGGGGCAGGAAATTCAAAAACCATTTATATTGCATTCAATAGAAAATAACTGTATTGAATGCAATACTTTAGATTTATATGTGTAAAATCAGTACATTGTTTTCAAGAACATTGTTTTTTACAGTATATATAATAGTATGAGTATAATGTTTTTTTTTTTAAATAAAAAAAATTTAACATTTTTTTAAAATTATATATTTTTTTAATTTATTCAGTGTATCATTTTTACATGATTTTGTGTTTCAAACTTTATTAAACTCATACTAATATATTATACTGTAAAATAAATTTTCATGAAAAACAATGTACCGCTATGACTATAGCAATGACTATAACAATGACTATAAATAGGGATAGGGAAGAAATAGTGCAATAATGATAACAACCCATAAATAACTTTTAAAAACCAAAAAAATTTTTATATTGGACACATGTGTAAAATATAAGGGTATGGGGGAGAGATGCCTCACCTGTAGGGAACTGTGGGGTTAAAGGAACCTCGAAAATGTGAGTGTAGGGAAACTCTTGTCTGGATGGAGGGTGGAGACAAACTAACAATGTCTCATTTCAGATTTTAATGCTAGCAAATGTTTTAAATCCTGTACTAGATCCATTCCAGATTTGCTGGATCACTCAGCTTCACTGTTGAAAGTGTATCCTCTCCAGCCTTGGGGAACTTTAATAAATCAGGTCCATTGTGTTGTAGATTTGTGTGGATTGGTGTAGATGGTAGATTGTAGTGTAGAGATGGTGTGTTTTGGGATTGTCCTGTCTGGTTGCATGACCCAGTTTTGCCTAGATGACCTCACATTTGACTCTAGAATACTTGGTATATAGAGAATATCATAGTTGTCTCAATGAATGCAAGGTGCCCAGGTCCTGTGGCTGCAAAAACAAACCTGAACCATCGCCTATATACCATCATGCTTGACAGTTGGTGTGAGATGTATGTGCTATGCTGTGTTTGATTTTTGCTAAATGTGAAGCTGTACATTATGGTCAAACACCTCTACTTTGGTCTTAACTCGTCAAAGGACACTTTTCAGAGGTCCTTTGTTTTGTTTTTCAGATGGAAATAAACCTACAAACCAAAGCTGGTCTGCTTCAAGAACCAGCTTTTACCTTGCAACCCTTCCAAACACGTTATCTTTTTTTTTAATTGTTCTGTTATGAATTTTAACATTTACCATGCTATCTAAGGCCTGTGGAATCTGAGTTGTAGCTTGTGTGTTTTTTGCAATTTCTCTGAGCATCGCATGGTATGACCTTGTGGTGGATTTTCTGGGATGTCCACTACTGGGAAGATTGGTGGAAAAATTTCAACTTTGTAGATATTCTTTCCCACTGCAATATGATCCACTTCATATTGTTTAGAAATGGCACTATAGCCCTTCTCAGACTAATGGGCAGCAGCAATTACTTCTCTGGGATTTTTATGGATGTCTTTGCTCCTTGGTATCATGTTAACACACATTCATGTACTCCAGACCAGCAAACTGCCAAAACTTCTGATTTAATAGAGGTGATTTAACCTGCTAAATATCAAATATTAAGTGCATTTGATTTGTAACGCCTGCTGCCACTTACCTTTTTCAATTCCTATAGATGTGGTAAGGGTGTACTTAATTCTTCACACACTGCTTCTGCATTTTGACTTTGTTAAATAAATAATGACATCGTGTGATATGTCATGTGTTGTTGTTTATCTGAGGTTGTATTTACATTATTTAGGACATGATAAGCTTCAGATTATTTATTTTAATACTGTGCTGATATGCAAAAACACTTAGAATTTATATGGTGTGTGTATTGATGTGTAGAGACAGAGAGAATTTTTTCTTCAGCATAAAGACAGGGTGTGTGTTTTACTTGTGCTAAAAAAACAATCACCCTGAAAACTCACTATCAGCAGGGTAGAGGGACAAGGGTGCAGAGTGTCCGGTCAGGCAGCTCAGTCACTCAGAGAATCAACTCTAAACAAATCACAAAACTGTATACACACAGGATATTGGAGTTTCCTGAACTGGGGTACCCCCCACCCATAAAGGGGTGATAAACTTACTTTTTTGGTGATGTTTAATGAATTTGATCACAAGGTAATGTCAGGGACGAATAAAAGTTTTAATGGTGTCTCTAGGTAAGACAGCAAAGTAGCAATTGTTCTATATTTTGTTATAGATCATCCACTTACAGCACACTTTTCCCCGATTATTAGCATTTATTAAGTAGTATAAGTCCTGAGGATACACACAGCCAAGCTGAACAATCCTCTTTGTTTTTCTGACGGTTGCTATAGCAGGCAAAATACTTCCGTGAAAGAATACAGACAAGTATTTTGATGCCTTTTTACATGCAAAAGCCTTTCAGGTTAGGGGATTTGTATATCAGCATAAGGATCAATAAATGCTGTTCTGTGTTTCCTAGTTTGGTCAGTGGATCAATGTGTTGCCCCCAGCAATCAGATTTTTCAATATTCTCATGATTCTAGGCCTGTGCACCACAATCAACAACACTGGAGATTTAAGTGGAAAATGTGCACATACCTGTATCTTCAGCATGACCTTCTTTTGTGTCCAGTGTTTCATAAATTATGGTTTTCTTCTTTTGCAGAGAAATACATAGATAAATTTATAGTCAAAAATGTTGTGCATGGACTTGGAGCAGCTTCTGTCAATGGAACTAAAAAATTCTTGCTAGATAAACAGAAAAAAACATACTTATTGCAGTAATTTGAGTTATGACTGAAGGCACATGTAAGTGTGCTGTTAGGTAAACAGTGAAGAGGACTACATTTTCAGATCTAGGTGTGCAAATGTCTATCATTATTACATTGACATTATTCTAATGAATTTGCTGTGTATTCTACCTTATTTTGCATTCTTAAATTGCCATTTACCATCTCGCTTAGTTCTTCTTAAAGGGATACTTATTAGTCCTCGGTTTATTGTGGGTGCCGCCATCTTCTTCCTTCTTCTCTTTTGCATTCCTATCTTCTGCCATCCTGATTGGCTTGTCCGGGATGACACAACCCTCAATTCCATTCAAACTCTAACTAGAGGGTCTAATTTTAAGCAGCGAATCTGACATTTACCAAACATTCCCTGGTGGAGAATGTTCCAGGTCTTTATGTTTTTAATGGCAGTGATTGATTCTCCACCAGTGAATGTTTGATAAATATCAGATTGACTGCTTTATAAATAGATCTCTAGGTTAAAGGTTGAATATTATGCTTTTATATTTTTTTGCTTGTGGGGAAAAACTGGGATAACAATTTTATCATTCAGTTTTAGAGGCTACTGGTTGGTTATATGAAGATGGAAAACTGTCATCCTAGGTTGTGGATGTTGACATGTGATTTTATAAGCAGATGGTGCAAATGATACAGGTAAAGTATCTGTGAACACTGTGAACGCTATTTTCACAATTTATGTTATACTGAACATCACAATACTTTATGTGTAGCAAGGTAAAACAAGGTTTGCCTATTCTTTATACAACATTCTTTATTTAATGAAGAAAATAAAGAAAGTGACCCTTAGAACAATACATTAGATAAACCTTAGATCAACAATATTAACAAAGCATGTGTCATACCCCCAAATTTACACAGACCCTACAGATCAGTACCAGCAGCCCAGTAATACAAAGAAGATCATACACAACCCATAATGACCACCGTCTCAGATATCCTCCTATCCAAAATAGCCCTTGGGGGATATTTTTTAGATATTCTCCCCCTTATTGCAAAATAGGTTCTAAACTATACTTTGAGTGAAGAAAAGACAATATCATCTCATTATGAAGTCCTTGACCCAATTAAACACTGTGTTTTACAATGGGTAAACATGGCGCTGTGACCCAGATACTGTTCAGGTCCTAATGGTTTAGGTCTCCTTATCTCAACACAACCTACCAAGATGGGGTCCCCAAGTATGAGTGATCAGACTGTCATGTAATTATATAATGGAGAGACTGGGAGCTAAATGAATGACAGAAAACAAAGGTTTATGGCAAGAGAAGCAAGATATTCCTGGGGAACATAGTAATTAATATTATTATTATTTTTAAACAGGATTTATATAGCGCCAACATATTACGCAGCGCTGTACATTAAATAGGGATTGCAAATGACAGACTATTACAGACAGTGATAGAGGAGGAAAGGACCCTGCCCCGAAGAGCTTACAATCTAGAAGGTGGGGGAAATAAGCTAAGCTCCTTGTACCATCTTAATAACCAAGTAAAGTTGTTATTTTCTTTCTGCTGCCAATTTTAGTTTAGTTAAAATATAGGAGAGAAGTAAAAGTGAAAAAAATGGAAAAAAGGACAGAGGGTCTGGGAAGGGAGGGATAGGTGAAACAGAGGGAAAAAGGATGATAAAGGAAAGCCAGGGCGAGTGAAAAGGAAAAAGAACAATGTAGAAGCCAGGACATATGATAGATTCTGTGTGTAATCCTTGTGTGACGACCATAGACAAGGGTGAGAGCCTATTGGCAGGAAGTAACCATACTGCCTTATGACACACTACTTCCCCAGGAGTTCAATTTTTGCATAATTACCATTTAATGTTCCAAGGTACCCTATTATAGTACAAATATCCTTCATTTTTGAACATAAAACTTCAGCAACTCCCAGATAAATGCAATGACAACAACCCCCCCCCCCCCTCTTTCCCTCCTCAGACACTTCCACGCTATCCCTGGCAAGGACAAGAACATCTAAAATCAACACAACCGGTAAAAAAAAACCCAATAGGGAGCACAGTGTTGTTTTCTGAGAAAGTTTCTGACTTCCTTTGGTTAGTTAATAATTTGCTAGATTAGATGTAATAAACTGTGTCCATCCATCCAGGTGGTGATTAGGCTTTTACAAATTTTCTTTTCCTTTGGTAGAACACTGATAGTTAGGGCAGATATTTTTTTCCAGCTGCACTTATTAAATAATATAGTTTATTAGGTATAAACATGATACATTTAAATATAATGCATATACCTACTTAAGATTATTTAATTGACCGACTATACTTTGGAACAACTTATCAATTATGAAACAAGCTGATGCATATGTGGATGGCTACCTAACAGCTACATATGAAATATGCACCGATCATCGAATGCACTGCAGGGAGGCCTCTATATAAAGTATTTAGCATTGGTTTTTATAATGCACTGAATTTTGACAAAGGGAGACCACAGAGCTCAAAGATCAATCTCTTTTTGGCCAATAGCATTAAAGAAGATTTTTAAGAGCTTAGTGACAAATATCACTTAGGCAGCAGCCTTATAATAAGTAGCCCTCTGTGCCAAAAACATTGAAAATATTGCTGTAGGACTAGAAGTTAAAAATGACCCTTTTAAACTACTGCCAAATGCTGATGATGAATCTTTGCTAAAGCTGATAATAGTTGATGGAATAAAAAAGTTCCTTCCTATTTCTGACCACTCATCACTTTGACCTCTTCCACTGCTGCCAATATTTAAACACGGTTTCCAGATACTCTTTTCCACAGGGCAGGTGCATTTCAGCGCATTATGAGTACATGGTCGAACATAGGGCACTACATTCTCTATCACATTGCAACCACTGAGTGGGATCATTATGGAATTTCATCATACATTTATATTTCACATTCCTCCAGAAAAGATTTCCCTTTGAAGGGTCGTTGTAATATTGGTGTCTAGAAGTCATGGGAAAATCCAGCATCTTATACAATAAAAATGAGGCAGAAAAAAAAGAAAAACTAAAGTACATTATTATTATTATTATTAAACAGGATTTATATACATATAAACCTAATCACTAAAACCTCATATAGACAATGTAATCTAATTGATGTATCATGTCATTTCAAAAGACTTTTAAAATGTGCCCTGGTGATCCTGCTATGAAGTTGCATGTTCAGCGATTCTCGAAGCTGCCACATGGGCTTCTCTTTGAGACTACAAATGGCTGCTTTAGTACACATTATGCTGGCATGGTCCACTGTTGTTTTTATGCAACAAATATTTTATTTTAAAAAAGATGGCATTAGTTATTTTATACAAAGTGCTTTATTGACCTAAATGCCATTCAGTAACAGCTTATATGTACATTAACAAATGACCATGGCATACTTAAAAAGCTTTACACAAATCACATATATAATACCAATGAGGGGACTGCAGAAAAGGCATTGTCATTGGGTTAAATGCACTGATGTCCCCGGTTTATCAGTTGAGGTCCCTTTATTACTGACCTTAATTAAAACGAGGTAGGTTTGAAGCTAGTTTAAGAAAAAAAAATCTGTGGATTATGATATCTTTTCATGGGGTATTTATTCACGTAATTTAACTATATACAGTGATAAGATAAATAACAGTATTAAAAGTATTTATGTCATGGGTGCTATTAAAATATTATTTCCGTACAAATCTGTTGTATATACCCAACTGAACAAAAAGCTGGTATGAAAATTACTTTTTGCATGACCCCCTAATTTATTTGATGGTGTAAGTAAATAAAAACCTACTAAGGAGCACCTCTGTTGCAGCACACCAAAACCCATGGTAATGCGCTAATTTGCATTGTAGTTTATTGCGTCAGTAAGAAAAAATGGTCTGCCTTCACGTAGTTGCACATTAACACACATTATATTGCTCATTTATATCTCATCTCTTCATTGTGGTGCCCTACAACACATGGACAATGACATGGACATTGTGTTGGCTTTTTTTTTACATTGTCTATAATGAAAGTTTATTGTTGCTCCAACAAAAGCTGCAATTTAAGCATTAAGCATTGCAATTTATTTTCAGTGGGTGCTCAAAGTAAATTGCTGGGATAGGGACATACATGAAGTCTACCTTTCAATCATTCTTCCACTATTCTCAACACAACAGATATAGGGAGAGTGTCTGTATGTTAGTCAGACTATATTGCAGTGAAACATGTTCTTAGACACTGAGAGCTGGATGAGGGCTTATTTACACAGCCTACATACCTACCTAACGAATGTGTGGTAGTTCAGTGTTCAGAAAGGTTACCCAAAAAACTACTGAATAGTGGTATCACCCTTCTATTTAGGGAACAGAGTTTATCATTTAAAATGATAAAATATGTTTTAGAAAGTTAAACAGCTCATGTTTATAATTTTCATTTTTCAATTTTCTGTATTTTTTTCTGTTTAGCTGTTTTGCAAAGTTACTTTATTTGAAAAATTGAAATAAGGATGGTCATAATAACTGGAAGATACCATATTAACCATGATTAGTGTTTTTCTGTGTATGTTTTAATTCATTACATTTCAAATCAATGCTTTTGTCTATTCATATTGACTGTTCTGTTTTCTCTTTAGTGTGTGGAACAGCATTATCATTTGTCCCTTAGGCTTTTTCACTAATAAGATGTTTGTGTTCTTACTTGTATTGTTTCTAATTTAGATATACATCTCACTGAGTAAGTGACAGAATCTTTCTCACCAAAAAGACTAAACAAATATATTAACTTATGAAGTCAAGCCATGTCACCAACAATGATCAGATAATTATTTTAGGAGCACTGTGACTTCTTTAATTGGTATGGGGATTGAAGAGTGGGCTGCTTACAAGTGCACTAATTGGATGGCAAGATATTAACGAGTACCTCCGTGCATTTCATAACGGAATGTGTGAAGAAAGGGACTTGTTCACATCCAGCACACCTAATATAAAAATCACAACTCTTGGTGTCTTTGATCTGATTCCACCCCCAAACCATACTTTTTCCTTACCCATCAAATTGTGATATGATTGTAATTTAATTAAGTGCAAACTCCTGGGCAGCCACTTCCCTCTACAATGACAACATGTTAAGGGACTTTTTACGAAGGTTTATTAGCAGTATGCAGTGGTTGCAGACGATGTGCAAGAGAAACGATTCTGAAATTGTTTTCTTAAGTAAAATACTGCCTGAAGGATTTTTTAAAAATTATTTTATGTAAAGCATCTTGTTTGGGTTTAACTAAAACAAGTACTTTGTGATTCAGATCTAAGTGTAAAGAAAGGATTTGAAGGATAAGAATTTTGAGGTGACTTATGAAATACACATTTTTTTTTATATTTGTTAACAATCGTTTACAGTTTTATACAATGTTTATAAGTAATCATTAGTTACAGTAATCAGGTATGTTCTGTTTATGTACTGTATATGATCCTGTATCACTGCAGAAGCAGCCCAGTTACTTTTAGTAGTGTACCCTCGCTTTATACCTGCTAATATCTTTTTTTATGTGTTTTTTTTAGTGAGCCTTTTCAAAAGCTACTGCTTTACAGGTTTTAGATGTTGCAGATGCCTGGCACACCAACGCACTTTGAGTTGTTTTCCCAATGTGCCACCACTGTGTCCTGTAGTGATGTAGGAAACGAGCAATGGGGGTGCAGGCATCCAACACTGAACAGTTGTCAGATATGGAAATTCATTCAGAAGCCCTAGCTGTTAAACACCAATAAATAGATGTTAGGACAAATGAGTATTGATTTATTTCTAGGTGCATTTTTTTGTAAATCTTTAAAATGGGGTTCCTTTAAATATTATCACGTAATAATTTGTTAATTAGGCAACACATTCACTATCACGATAGTAAAGAAGTTTATTGGTTTTTTTTATTGAATGATTATAAGGTGTAGTGATTACAGCACGTCATAAATTGGTAACTTCCTGGGTTTTCTGCATTATATAGTGTCTTAATATTTACAGATAATATTGAGAAATCAAAATAAAACCCAGTAAGTAGTTCTTTGGGCAGTGTGACAGAATGGAGGACAATACAGTTCTCAGTTTCTGCTATAACATGATGGTGTGGGTTTGGGATTTGGGACACAGATCTGTCCTATTTGTTGCTGAATATGTTCATCCCGTTGTAAGTTAATAAGTTTACCTAATGAAGAAGAAGTGTTTTCTTCACAATTGTTCTTGGCTTCCCAAAGAAAATTGTAAAGATAACAGATGATATATCATTGTCCCATGTGTTTTCATTCGCTTCATTGTTTCATCCTGTCCCCTGTATACCATTTATGAATAGGATAGCTGTTCTTCTTCATACATATACTTAACTATCATTTTGGTAAACAAAAGAATTGCCCAGTCACTTCTTAAAGTGCTAAGCCAGCAACTGGCAGAGCAATGGTGATGAAATCAATGATGAATCTCCAACTCTCAGTAATACATCGTAACTCATTTGTAATGGCTAAAGGCACAGTTGTGATGTCATTTTCTTTATTTAAATAACCTTGACAAAGCTTCTATCTATTTCTATAAAAGGAATTTGGATTTGCACAAACTGCAAGAACTTTAGATGTGCGTCAATGGTTTACATACTATGGAACTTTAGAGATATATTCAGTGTTATAACCATATAGTTCTCATATATTAGGCACTACAGCCATTCTAGCCTGATAATGGTCATTCACTTGAGTGATAATGGCTACATTAGTTTGGAATATACAAATTCCTAATGCCAATGTGCTAGTAACAATTCACCTTTCACAAAGAAATAAGTGTAAACATACTAAAATATAATACCAACATTTCACCAAGTGTATTCATGGCACTAGGGGAAATTTTAAAGCTACTGAGCATGTGGAAAGAGTGAAAGGTGAGGCTTGTAGAAAATAAAGGATTTATGATATTGCTCTATGACAATGAATTGTAAAAGGTGATTAATTATTAATATATTATTAATATATTAATATTAATGAATATCTGATCTATATCTGATCTACGATATATATTTATATATACATATATATATATATATATATATATATATATTTATTTAATATATATATATATACACACATAGCCACTTAGTGGTTTAACATAAACAAAATATGAATAATTTATTATTGAACTAAATGTAAAATCCACCTAATGACTTTATGTGTAAGGTGTATTCCTTTAATAACTTTCTAAAAAGTCTGTGCCTGTGCACAGCAAACAAATGCATTCTAATAATTTTTAATCGCTGCCTAACTCATAAAAAACTACCCATGCGTTATGCTTTTGTGTTAGTTAAAACATGGACATAAAATATTATAGTCATATATATGGCCATCAATTGTGCTTGGATATACTTTGTATATAAATGGTCAAGCGAGCAATGGTTTGTAGAAGCTTGTACATTGTTATCACTATGACATTTGAAGTTTTATGTATATGGTAATGGTTGATCAACCAGAAGTTTCTTTTGTGGACAGAATAAATACTTCCCTGTGCCATAGCTGCTAAGAAGTTTACAGGAATCTTCTGTTTGTATCGTGAGACTACATCAGATGTTACCATCTACATTTCTGCAGCAATCCATCCACATCCTTTGAAATAGATAACAACACAGCAAGATCATATACCCTTATTTTAGAAGATTATTTATGGCACCCAAATTGTTTTATTAGGTGAGGGTTTTATTGCGTTCATTAGGGGTTTCTTTTTCTAATTATTAATTTATTCTGGTGCTATAGCTTGTACTTTTAAACACTGAAGGGTCCATTTACTTTATCAAGGGGCCTTGCCTCATCCATACCATGACTTTAAATAAAAAGCAAAAACATACATAGAGCACTTGACAAATGTGCTTAGCCTAAGGTTCCATAGTCAGCATTCTCCTAAATGGTGGAGGGGAATTAAAAAAAAAAAACAGATCCCACATGCTTCACCCTGTGGTCTGCATTTAAGGAATGGGTCATAAAATGCAGGCTGCAGGGTGGATTGCAATATCTGCACTCCATTATAAGTGTCCCCAATGAAAAGTGAAATGGAAGCGGTAACTTATAATTGTAAAAAGTACCTAGTACCTACGAAGCTCACCAGTTGTTGCCTCAAGAACCAGTGTACAATTTTCTTAGAGTTCTATTGTTTGGTTTATCATTATTCTTTGTAGATCCAATATTAAATTGATATGATTCCTAGCAGGGGACTTGAGAAGATTATTGTGGGGCTGCATCTAGGTCAGTAGACAAAGGGCTGAGGTCTCTGTTTGTACCATTTGTTGCTAAATAATTCATGTTTATAAAGCATTTTTGTCCCCTGAGTTTAGGTAAAATATAAAATATATACAGTACTGAATACATTCCACTTTAAACTGAAAAACTCTCTTACAGTCCTAAATTCCAGACAGTATTACCAGGTCTACAAGGGTACAGAAACTCCTTGAAAAAAATACAACAGAGAAATAAAACAACCAAAAATGAAAAAAAATGAAACCAAAAATACACAAATAATTAACTTCACAGAAATAAAACACAAAAACCCCTAACTACCCTAACACCCCCTTCCTAAATACCATTAATTAATTAATTAATTAATTAACTGATTGTTTCTTTCTTTTTTGTTTAAGCAAATTTCACCTGAACTAAATGAGCAAAACTGCAAGAAGTGAATCTGACATTCTCTAAAAACATTTCCCGTGGAGAATCAATTACTGCCATTGAAACACATGGGCCTGAATGATACAGTGGCAGCATGCTGGCTCAGTAGTTAGCACTCTGGCCTTTGCAGCGCTGGGTCTCCAGGTTCAAATCTCGGCCAGGACATTATCTGCATGGAATTTGCAGGTTCTCTCTGTGTATGCGTGGATTTCCTCCGGGTACTCCGGTTTCCTCCCACATTCCCAAAAACATGCAATGAGGTTAATTGGCTTTCCCTAAAAAAATTGACTTTAAACTGTATAAATGACATATGACCATGGTAGGGACATTAAATTGTGAGCTCCTTTGAGGGACAACTAGTGACATGACTATGCACTTTGTACAGCGCTGCATAATATGATGGTGCTAAATAAATACTATGTAATACTAATAATTCTCCACCATGGAATGTTTCAGGGAATGTCAGATTCACAGCAATATAAATCGACCCCTAAAGTTTTTGTATAGCCCAAATTTTTTTTTGCATATCTAAGCGTCAATTTTTCTGACAGTTAATTGTTTGGTGGCCCCTTGGGAAGATTCCCTTGTATTGCACTTGTATTACTAGCACAATAAAAAAGGCTTACACAGACATGGGTCATAATGACTCCTTATGGTTCAAAAATGCTAAGGAGAATTACTTAATTTGCATATCTACAAAAGTTGAATCCATAGGTCTAGCGTTAAAGGCAAACTCCCAGTAGATTAAAAAATGGAACATTTGAGAAGTGTTTTTTAGGGAGTTGTCATATGGGTGGAAGCCTGGAGTAGTGAGCGATTAGCTAAGTAAAAGTTCTGTTTACTGGTACCCTTGGTGCAAAACAAGTATTTAATCCTTGTAGTGTGGGGAAGCTTTACTCACTGCAAGGATAAAAGTAATTTTCCCTGGATTTCAGCTTTAGGGAAAAAAAAGGAGAAAAAAAGATGTGTTTACGCCAGGTTCACCTTTAATCTAAAGCAGCCCAGGAGTGATAGTTATAGTAAAAAGAGTTACTGCCAGAGTCTTCTGCTCTAATGTAACAAATTCACAATTCTGTACTTAACCAGCTGTTTCTCTGATAATGTGTATTAAACATACTGTTTTTTTATTTTTATTTTGTTGTTGATTGAAGGTGAGTCAATTGGCTAAATAGTAGTAATATAGTAAAAACATTCCCAGTAGCAGTTTGGAACAGTGTCCTTTTAGAAAGAATCATGAATCAAATTCCTTTGCCATGCTTATACAGGAAAGGTGATTGCATGTGTAGGTAGGTAAAAACAAAAACTTCTAGTTTACTTAAAAAGGAACTAAACTAAAAACGGCAAAAAAACAAAAACAAACACTAACCTTTATTGCCACAGTGCAGTCCGATCGCTCCAGGGGTGTCCTGCATCAGGTCCCGCATCGTCCCGACAATCGTCCTGGAGCCAGTGCTCCAGGCCCCGCCATCTTCTGCTCTTCTTGCTGGTTCTTCATCCTATGTCACCCGACCTAGGCACAAGATCCTGTGACGTAGGATGAAAAATGTTTTTGACAATCTCACTGCGCATGTGTGAGATCATCACATTTTTCTGTTTGAGCAAAAAGGCTCCCGAGATACCTACGTCACGCATCCCGGGAGGCTCTAGGGGGCCCCTTTTGCACATGCCTGAGGTGCTCGCACATGCGCAGAACGAGCACCCAATAGCCTCCCAGGATGCGTGACTTAGGTATCCCGGGAGGCTTTGCGCTCCCATTCATTCTCGATCCCCTAGGCGGTCGAAAATTAGGGGTGCTGCACCCTTTTTTATTTAAAAAAAAGGGTGTTGCACTTAAAAAAAAAAAATAATTTGTAATTTACATAAAAGGGGTGTCTACCCTTTTATGTAAAGTGACATTTCTGAGTTTAGGAATGATTTAACTGAATAAAATTGCTCCCTTTAAATTTTAGTTTTTCATCACCCATACTTGTTTGGTGTTGATGTTAGAAGTGTTTATGGCAACCATTACATTGGGATCACTGTTGTAAAATTTCCCAGTGCCAGTCCCAAATGCTCCATTTAGTAAAATGTAGTAACACTACTCTAAAACAGAACTAACCCTTCCTCAATCCTCCCACAACCTTGATTGTGCTTCCCAACTAGTTTTGAGTTGCTCTCCAGATTATATGTTATATGTTGTGACTGCAGTAGCTAAATTCACAAGAACATAAAACCTTTAGTGAAGATGCAATTTTTTTAACGCAGTTGTTAATCCTGGGGAAAAAATGTGTATTACTATTCATGTAATCATGGAATGTCATTTGTGCAAGCGATAATCCTGTTTTATTACACCATATTTGGGGATCATTTATAACTTTCAGCTAATGATGGTAATTTTGCTGTATTGACAAATATTCAAGAACCAAAACATGACACCAAACAGACTGCCATATTACCAAGAATGATATGAGTGCACATGGACCAATTTTAAAATAAACCTGATATAACAGAGACACAGAGGCTGCCATTGCTAACCTTTCCTTTTAAAAATGCTGTCTGTCATAATGTTACTTCCACTAAGTGGAACACTTTTCAATCGTAGTTGTTTGACAAACAGAACCTTTTGGAAGCAAATAGCATTTCTTTTTTCATAATTTGACTTTTCCAAATGAAGTTAAGCAAGCATTGGCTCCTAGCTTTTCTGAATATAATCTATATGATTTTTGCTCTAAAAGATATTGCTATACAAGGAATAAGTTAAAGGAATATCTTCTCCCAAGTTTCTCTGTATCTTTTAAAAGGGAAAAAGTTGTACCTAACAGCAGATATTAAAGAAAGCTAACATGCAAGCTTCTTCTGAGACTACAACATTTTCTGTAAAATAAAAAGTCACTTACTTAAAATATATTGTTTAACTGGAGGAGGGCTGTAAACTTAAAGAAAAAGTATATTACTGACATGATTCTATAGTCATGTAGGAATTGTGTAAAACATTTATATGCTGATGTCCATTGCTATGGTGCCGGTGATTGTACCTAACAACATAAGTGACTCATACATGCTAATATTCATCCAGGTGAAATTCTTTCAGGAATGGATGAAAGAATATCTGGATGTTTGGAAATTTAAAGAAGTCAGATCCAGCAAAGAAACATTTTGGGTTAATAGCCATAACTTATTAAATTAACATTTATTGGACAACAGATTGCGTTTGGCCATTAGCTTGTAGCTAAGGTGAGATGAAGGGATGTTTTGTTGTTGATATTCTCAGTAGGGGAATTCAGTGCATTTCCAGTGATCCTTAATATCTAGAAAATACTGACCGGTCTTTTCATTTTTAGATAAGGTATATCCTTGCCTGCTATCCATATTATCTGTAACTCTGCCATGTATATTTGATTTTAGATCAGACACCGTACACTACAACATGGTTACCTTTGGGAATATTCAACCAGTGAGGGGATTTTGTAACATGGTTCTGAATGATTTTAATATGTGATTGTCAGCAGTGCTGTGTCACTGAGTGTATCATATCTTGAAGACACTCGCCCGTCCATTACACAGCACTGTCCCCAGAGCACATACAAATGTCATTTCCTGGCTTCATGCATAAAACATAAAGGAAGATGTGGATAAACATTTGAAAGAAACCAACACTACTTTAGCAAGGACAAAGCCAAACAAAGCAGAGAAATAAAAACGGTAAATTAAAACATTTTTAAATAATGAGGTCTGAGGTGTGTAGCTAACATAGTTTACAAGAAAGAAATTGATTTTGTTTAGTACTTCAATCTTGTTAGACAAAATTGCATATTATCCCCACCTTATTCAGATTTATTCTTAAGCATAAGTAGAGATAGTTATCCGTAATTCTCAAAATAATGCCAGGTAACAAATTTTCTTAAAATGGAAGGGACCTAATTAGGGCCTTTCTCAAATAGACAAGACATCGTTTGTAGGCACCACAGATAATAGAATACTGAAGGACAAGTTAAAAATCTTGATTTCTCAAAATCTTTTAAAAGCACGTTTGTGTGTCTTACAGTGCCTATTGTTAAGCTACAGTATATAAATTATAACTCCCTATTTTTTATTTTAGGTTTGCTAAACAAGCTACATCATTGCACACAATAGATAAACAATATAACAAATACACTCATCCAAACATAGAGTACCTTTCCCTACTATCAGCAATAAATAAAAAAAACAAATAAATATTAATAGGAGAGTAATATTTAGGCATATAGAAATAGAGGAGCTTACTGTTTCACAAGGCTGACAAATGTTTTGCATTTTTGTCAGATATCCACAACAAATTAAATTTAGGGAACACAATATTAAGAATATACAAACACCCACAGGCTTTTCCAGTGAAGAGTGGTGATCTTTCTAGTGAAGAAAATAAGCATCTAAAACTTTGTCCTTGAATATTTGTGCTTAATTCCAATTATGTAAACTACAACAGCAGCCCAGTAGAACTAAAAAAATTATATGTATATCCAGTACCTTGGTATAGATCAACAAGACCAGGATAGATATGCCTTTCTTGAGAAAGGGTAGTGACAAAACATCTAATGGTTTATATGAAAACCAGTGTCCTATTTTTTTCCTGATAAAGAAATAACCATGCAGCAGGAAATGTGCCTAGCAGCAGAGGAGGACCCAAGTCAATCATTGCTAGTTAGAGTTAAACTTTTTGCTGACGGTGGAAACCCTTTTAATACTTATGAATATGTATAGCTTCCAGGAATAATGCTACTTTATAGAAACATATAAAAGAATGGACTCTAGGAAAAAATATACACAGCTGAAGAAACTAGGCAAAAGTTATACAAAATGTCACTCTTGCTCACCCTCCTGGTAACTACACCCTGAAGGTTGATGTAAAGAAAACAGCCTTGATCTTTTTTCCCATATTTGTGTTAGTGGCTACATTTGTTCCATTATACACAGTGCAAGCATTTAGGAGCACTAAAATAACTTTTACAGTTTGGGGGAGCATATGCCTTCACTGGAAATCATTCACGATAAAAGGAATTATGTAATAATCAGAATTTAGTCATACACATATTAGTTTGTCATATACTGGGGAATACAGAACAGCCCAGTTTAGTAAAACATCAACACTCAAGGCTTTCTAAAATTGTCAGGGTATTCTGATCCATAAATCCACTTGAAGAGACCATCAATTTCCTTATTTGTTTTCTGAGTACAGTAGAGTAAAATTGAGATGCATAATATGTATAAACCTTTGTGAAAAAGTTGACTCTTTTACATTCCATTGCAGTGAGAAAACATGACATAGCTATAATTTCGCTTGTCCAGTGGTAGCCATAAAGAAATCATAAAGCAAAGAGATGGCCTAATTAGACAACTAATACATAAAAATTCAGTATTGGCATGGTATATTGCAAGCAACCAAAAGCTAGTACGGGCAAATTCTGGAAGAAAGATTAAACTATGTGACAGGTTCTTACTACTTCTTTTGGTGCCTAATATCACTGAGACAAAAGGTGCAAATTTTTGTCACCAAAATGTCTCAGTGACAACTGTCAAAGACAGTATTTCTTCCTCGCTTTATTCTCATTTCCTGTATTACTTCTGGTATAAAAAGTTAAAAGAACTCTTCCCAGGGGGCACAGACAACAAATTATAACTTCATATGGGTTTTATCCTTTCTCTACTCTATCCAAAACTAGCATATATAGTTTTGGCTATACTTTGAGTCATTATACTTTATGCTCATATTGATGTAGAATGTTTTTGAGCCTAGAATGCATTTCTTTTAGTCACTATGTACCCTAGACCGAGCTGACTACAACTACAACTAAGTTTATTAGTTGTAGTTGATAAAAGTGGTCCTCCTGTTTGAAGGAAGTGATGTACTATATATACACAAATAATATATATTGAACCAAATATATTTGGAGGTATTTATTTTTCCTTAAAAATACAGAAAAAGGCTTTGACTCAAGTATAAACCCAGGGCATAAAATGCAGTTGTTACCGCTAACAGTAAAAAAAAACAATATTATAAAATGCCCATAAAAATAAAATAAACATAAATTAATACATCCATGGTGAAATATCAAGACAAAGGAGGAAGAAAAAAGCAGGCTTTTATGCGGCACTCATTTAGATAATATTCATATGAAAAATCAAAAGGGAACAAAATGACATGGAAATGGAAACATGAAAAAGAATATAATATATATAAAGAATTAGAAAAACCCACATGGTTGTGTTGTTGGAGGATGGAAGATTCTCTATCAAGGGGAACCACTCCCTAAGAAAAGAGTTTTTCTAATTCTTTATATACGCCTTTTCATGTTTCAAGATGTCATTTTGTTCCCTTTTACCGATTTGGTTTCTTTTTCATTCATCTCCCCCTATTCAGAATATAACACTTATTTATACAGAAACATGCAGCAAATCTCCAATATTTAGTTGATTGTTTTTTATTGAATTGAACATACTGAGACACTCAAAACTGTAAGTTAACCATTAAAATTAATTAATTGATGATCTTACACATTCTCCTATTAACTTATTATAAAAAAAAAAATTCTGGATATATTGAAGACATTTTCTCTTATCCTTCTCTAGTTTGCTATCTGGTTCCCCAAATCCCCTGATAAAGCCTTTTTAGGCGAAACGCGTCGGGAAGGGAGACCTTCTTTCCTCTCACTTATCTTCATAAGTATATGGATGGCAATTGAAGTTTAATTTTTCTACACATTTTGTATCGTTTGCATCTTTGTTCAGAGTGTTAGTATAGTATTAGTATAGTATTTGTATTAGTATATCTGAACAATTTTATCATAATTTGGAAATTATGTTTTATATTTAATGCTTGATAAAGGATTGATTTTATATATGAGTATTATCTAAATGAGTACCGCATAAAAGCCTTCTGCTTTTTTCTTCCTCCTTTCTCTCGATATTTCATTGTAGTTAAAGGCTAGGCAGACCATGCCACAAAAAAGCCTTTGTTTACCTGTTTGATGTTTTACCTGGTATTTCCTCCTTTTCCCCTTTTGGAAAATTCCTTTATACTTAGAATACTACATCCATGGTGAGTTATTTTTAAAACATTTATTTAAAGAAAGAAAAATAGAATAAAATCAGAAGGTCTCAATCTGTTTCTTTTCTGATCTCTTTACTAATTAGTATTTTATGTATGTAAGTACATTAAGGTTTTTATCTTAGATGATTTTTTGTGTATTATTATTGACCACCAGTAGATAGAGCTGTACCAATATTTAAAGTGGGTAACAAACTGTTTCAGACAGCAAGAGTTTGTGATGTACAGGTAGTTCCCGAGTTAGGACATCAACATACGGAAAACTCATAGATACGAAAGGGGCTTCCCTGCTCACTCGTGTGCAGGACGGAGGCTTGATGGGGGGGGGGGGTGGTTGCAGAAGAAGTATTTTGGTTGTAACTTTTTAATGACCGAGACAAACTCTGCAGTTGTTTCTTTTTGCATATGAAAGCACAGCTTGCTCCAGAAGTTAATGAATGTCTAGGCTCCATAAAGTTTTTTTTTGCTTTGTGTGTGATTAACTCACAGTGAGGATTTTATACAGTATCTGACACCACACTGTCTAATAATATGTTGAGACAAACATCTGTCCTAATTGTATTTATTAAAATATTGTACTTGTTCCGACTTGCATACAAATTCAATTTAGGAACACATTACTCGTGTAACCCGGGGACTACCTGTACTTTACATAAGGACACAGCATCGTCTACTGGCATGACTTGAGTATAAACCAAGAAATTTTGAAGGAAAAAAATATCTCTGTTTATACTCAAGTATAGTATTTGATCTGTGGAGGTGACTGCTGACAGGCTGTCTGTCTTCTCACTTATCAACGAACATAAACGGTACTTTTTGATCTAATCTCATTACTTTATCCTACAAAATGAACTCCTACTCCTATTTTATCTAAAAACAACATCTTGCACATAGATCATAAGCACTAGCCAAACCAGTAGTATTTTGGAAGCCCTTGACAGTAATGTTAAATAGACAGGACTTACAAATCTATAACTAGTTTCTTACCTATAACTTGGTAACCAAACATTTGCCTCTGTACCATAACCTATCTATATATCATTGGATGCACCTAACAACTAACCTGTTCTCAATTTACCTAATTGTTTATATACATGCGCAACATAACCCAAGCAACTAAATAAACTAATATTTGGCACGGACTGTACATATATAAGAGTCCATCAGTTTATGCCTATCAACCTAATTGGAATCTCAAAGGTTGGAATTCCCAGTATTCAAGTTTTAAAATCCCTTGAGGAAGCCTTATTGAGGCAAAACGCTTTGGTAAAGAAACTTGCTATAACACTATTATAAGGTTTTGACACTTCTGGAACCTCAACCTAGGTTTCTACATAGACACAAGCTTAATAAATGTACTTCTAACAACTGAATTTGTGGAGAACACTTTTGTATAGATTTAAACATGTATTGTTAATTAATTTGTTTAAATAGTTAATAAAATTGATTTATTTTAAACTACTATAGTTAAGTGCCTTTAAAGAGCCTTCTTTTCATTTCTTTTCCATCATATTCTCTACTAAATTTACCGTTTGAATTTGACTGGGCACCAATTGGATCTCTCTAAGGAATTCAATACTTAAGTATATGCAATAATCACTATTTCACCATAAGCTGTCTATGAGAACAATTTATTTAGTTCTTTCATCAGTCACCTAATACTTGGTTTACTAAATACAACAAAAAAAAAAAATAGAAAAGGGAACACAAAGCAATGTCGGGGAGGAGCCACATTGTTCTATCCAGTGATCCACCAATTATGAAAAAGAGCATATTAACATAGTGGGAGGTGTAGAAACTCTTTGACCTTAGAGCTGTGCAGCCAGCAGAAATCATTTCAAGAAGTCATAGAGAATCCTGGAGGAACCAGCTAGGAAAGTTTCTGAGGAAGCCACAGGGAGTTTTGGATGTGTTCATGCGTGAATTGTTTGAAATTTCAAGGAGCTTTCATTATTTATATTAAGAAACCTTAGTTCTAATTTGTGTATATCTTGATTGTAGAAAGTGACTGCCTACTAGTAACTTCCATGCATACCAATGTTACTACAGTTACCTTTTGGAAAGCATTCTGTAACAATTAACAGTAAAATTATTGAAGAGTTCTTGTCTGTTAGACATACCCATGAGGAGAAGTAATATTAAATAAACTAGGTATTCCTATGTTTACATATTTAGCGTAATTCAGCATTTTAATTGATGCTTTTCCTATAGGCGCCAAACAACTTTGGTACCTATATTATAAGTATACGGGGATCACTAAAGGCTACTGGACACATGCGTCATTCATTTTATATTGCTTGCAACTACTTGCATCATGATTTAATATCCATTTGATACATCTGGCATATTCACTCACAAAGCAGTATTGTAAAAGCAAAGTAATAAACATGTCAAAAATACAATGAATATTATGTTTGTTTGCTCTCTAGTGGCAGATAACAAAGTGTAGATGGGGGAAGGTATGAAAAGGTCGCAAATTATAAAAGATGTCACATCCATGCACAATATATGCTGAAATTTAGTCTAGCCATTAAATCCAAATTAGAGGTCAAATAATTTTAATGATGATGAGTATAATAAAGAACATGAGACAGTTATTTAAAGAAGATAGTTTACAATGTCTTAAAAATGACTTGGCACTTATGAACAGCACCAGATTAACTTAGGTTGCAATAGACTTATATTTATTATTTGAGGATAAAATTGGATCTGTCTATTGGCGATTGTTTTACTTTTGACGTTGCATTTTTTTGTGTGACAAATATCTTAGGTTTTTGTCTCAAGTTAGAATGTAGGAACTAAGGTTAAAATATGCAGGCTAGTTATGAGACAAGTCTTGACTTTTGCAACCTTTAAAAATCCACCTTTAATCTTTCAGTCAGATGGTGCTGTACTTGTAGTCACTGCTGACACCAACAATGTAGCTAAAAAAAAGGGCATCATGATGATTGAAACTTTATTACAGTGTATCCATCCAGTTACATGCAAAGAAAAGGCCCCTTCTTCTAAGGCCCATCCTCCCACTTCCCAAATACCCACCCTCTCTCCACCCCAACTCCCATATAGGCTAAATTGTGTCAGAAATGAAATGTTTTCCCTCTCTATTCTCAAATGTAAAGTACTTATCACCACTTCTTTTGAGCCCAAAAACAGGCATTTACACTCAAATCCTATGTGTGACTTTAACTTTGGGACAAGCTTCTGAAGTCCTTTATGCATCTTTACCATGTACTGTGTTCTCAGTAACATCATAGGAATGATTTGGGATATTGCCTATATTGTCCTTTTTGGAATGTATCATAATAAAATATGTAACACTTCATGGCACTTACTTTGGAATGTTTGCAAATTTCATTGGCAATTCTTTTCCCCCTTTATGTTCTTTTGTCCTCTGGGATGTCCCTGCTGTGTTTGTTGCTAAATCCCAGAAGTATTGGACAGAGACATAAGTGTGGGGGACAGGCATGCAGTGGCCAGAATATATCTGTGCCTGTCAGTTAGAATAAGTCATGCATTCCGTTTTTATTTATATTATGAACTGTATCATATGGAAAGCAGGTGGACTAAGGGGCTCAGGGTACCTTTGGTTTCTAGTCTACTCTATCTTCTGTTAAAGCTGGAATATGGGCTGAACAAATATTGTATAAATACAAGAGAAATGTTTATTTTTACTTAAAACCTGGTGTGCCTTCTGTACTTTTTTGAATGACCAGTTCAGAATGACTGGTCTTGTATCTGCCCACCTGTAGTTTTTTCAGGTACCCTATAGTGAATAGATATGTAGATGTGTACAGCCCCAGACCTTCCCTCTATGATCTACTTCTAAACATTAGTGCATTGTTCCTGGTTCAGAAGACTGGAGTTTCACTTTAAATATCAGAAAAAATACAAAGTGTCATTCAAGTAGTGTAGGCTACAGGGATATAGGACATGCATGCATCTTGTAGACCAGGGGTGCCCAACAGGTGGATCCCGGTCTACCGGTAGATCGCGAAGGCAACGCGAGTAGATCGCAGAGCCATGTCTTTCAAAATAAACTCTACCACGCACAGGAGTTATTAAGTCCAACTTTTTATTGTTGGTAGATCATTTTGACTTGGTCATTTTAAAAGTAGCTCACACGCCATAAAAGTGTGGTCACCCTTGTTGTAGACCTTAGGGCATAGTTTATTGCATTTTTGTGTCAAGCGCTATCTAAAATGTATTTGGGCTCAGTGCCATTGTTAGTTTTTGCATGATCTTCTGGATTCACATTATTGTATGCACAAGCATGCACATTCGTTCTTAGTGCACATTCTGGTCCATCAATCTATATTTTGTATTGTGCTCATAGTTTGAATTTTTTTTTGTTTTTTTCTATTTGCGTGTATATGCTTATATTTTTTTTTCTTCAAACAAATATATTCAGAATCAACAAATATTTAAAGGAGAGGAATGTAGCATTTCTCCGAATGGGGAGGGTGGGGGGTTTCCCCTCTTAACTGCTGTAGTTTTTCCTGATGATCCCTAGTCACTACAGGATGCACAAGGACACAGGGGCAGTGGGAGAAACCACAGCCATGGGGTGGGGGGGATTGGATTGGTGCCAGAAGATTTGATACAAAGTGAATTTTTAGCAAACAAGCCATGGGATGGATATGTATAATGTTTCCTTCTTTTCAGGGGTTAGTGTTATTGTAGCTTTGTTAACTTCTGATAGTGTCACTGAATACTTTGATTTAGATCATGGCAGTTATTTTTGCATTGAGCACAATGATGCAATTTTTCTGGATCACCCAGCTTCACTGATGAAAGTGTATCTTCTTCAGTCTTGCAGGACTTTAATAAATCAGGCCCATTCTGTCTAGCGCACTGATCAATTTGAATCTATATGCTGTTCACCAATATACAGTGTATGTACATATAATATGCAGTGGTGTACATACATACAATTCTTCTCTCTACATTGTTCTATACAGTCAAAACATTCTAAGTATACACTCTGAATAATAAGCTGTGATGTTTCTTATATTCTCTACACTTCAACAGCTCTGGTATACGCTGCCACTATTTTTTACCCTTCCTCATACTCACCAGACATTATTTTGTGTATGTAGACATACACCCTGATTTGCTCATATAGGCACAATTTTACAAATAATACTCATCCACAAACATTTATTTTAGACTGTGGCATGCTACTGAAAGCCAAAGCTAAGAATGGAGCTGTATGTTAGGGCATGCCACTGACTATTACTTGGTACAATTGACAGGGAGTCATTTTTGTTGCAATTCAGATTTTAATCATGATAAATGTGTAGATTTTGTAAAGCATACATTCACCTTTTATAGGGACAACAACAGCCGGTACTCACTTAAGGCTCCTTCATCATTATACCCTTTATGGACCTGAGCAATTTTTACATTTCAACTATGAGTCTATTGATTCAGAAATAATTTTATCATTATTTACAATACCAAAGTACTTGGTACTGAAAATAATGATAAAATCATTTGATGTTTTTCAATGTCTTATTACAAAAACAGTTTTTTTTTATGAATGGAAAAAAAAATAATGCAAAAGAGTAGTTGGTTAATTAGAGCTGATTAGGGATTTTTTTAGGTAATTAAATATTAAAATTGTTAATGAAAAATAAAAACTCCTTATTAGTCAGGTTATTTTACCTATTATAGGTTTTTTTTTTTAGAGATTGCCTATTCTTTAAAGTGAATGAGCTTAGTATATATAGTAAAGTTGTGTTCTCCATAACAATAAAATAATGTTCGTGCAAAAAAGTTTTCGAACCCTAATATATTAATCAAAAGACAGACATATTGGGTTCATATTAGTAGTTTAGTAATTAATGAAGCTTTTATGTACACACATAATATGTGTTTTTTTCCTTAGCACAGATTCACCTTGTTACATTCAATAAAGCAGTGCAAAGTATGCATACATTTACCAGGTCAGTCTTTTACCCTGCATGTTAGGGAACTAGTGTAAATATTATATGTTAATAATATTGTTCCACCATGTTTACCAAACTTTGCAGGTATCGGTCACATAGCAACCATTGCAGCAACAAGCCACAGAGTGGGACCACCGGGCATCACTAATTCTAGCAGCAGAATGGCAACATCTGGAAAGGGAACAAAGCTGTATTAAGAATATGGATGACATTTCATATACCTAGTATGCCCAAGGTCCTTAACTGATATTAATAGGCTCCATTTGTCCAGCAAACAGGTTTGCATAGGTTAATAAGGTCATGTGGCACCCTGTGAGCATCTCCCTTAGTATGCTATTCTATGAAAGGTGTTACTCAAAGATTTATTTTTTTTAATCATTATTATCGAATTACCTAATAACAAGACATGACTTTTTTTTTTTGCACCACACCAGTTGTGGTTAGGAGTGAAATTTAATCACTGTTAATCTCTCTCATTCTGTGTTTATTAACAAGACAAATAGAGTGCATCTTTGCACAGCCACTGATGTTACCCCTTATATCTTAGGTTAGAGGTCCCCAACCCTATTCATTTGGGGGCTGCAAATGACAGGAGGTACTAGCGCAGGGCAGTGAAAGCACAGACAGCATGAGCACGGTTGTGACATCTGTTACTGTGTCTGTCGAGCTGGGCCATGCTATGAGAAAGGTTGGTGAGCACTGTCCTAAGTAAAGCTACGTACACACTTCCAATTTTTATCGTTGGAAAACGAACGACGAACGATCCTGCACGATATCTACGAACGATCGTGTAGCACCAATCTTGCACATAGAGATAACGACACGATCGTTCGTAGATATTGTACACACAATAGATACGATCGTTTGAGCGATAGAGGAACTATGTGCACGACAGGAACGACCGTACACACGAACGATGTTCAACGATCGTCGTCCAATCCGATCCGCCGGTCCGGTCGTTCGTTTCCAACGACTTTCCTCGTCCGTCGGCGTCGTTAGTTACTTTTTTACGAACGATTTTTTGCCCAATCGATCGTTCGTCGTTCGTTTTGAACGCTAAAAATTGGAAGTGTGTACGCACCTTTACTCAAGTTACTAGAGTGGGGATCCTTTTCTGGTTAACCACCTGTGAAGGTTGGAGATTGGGTGACGTAGTTGGGGAAAAAAAACTGCGCACATGCATGAGATCTACGTCTTTTATCCCATTGAAGAAAAAGCAGCCAGAAGCCTTCTGGGATTTATGACGCCGGTATCGCGGGAGGCTCTGAGCTCCCATTCACCCCTCTTTAAAAAAAGAAGGTACTTTTTGCCTTGTATAAAAGGGTTCAGCTTTCATTCTAAGGAAGACAGGCAGCTCCAATAAGGAACACAATTTAAATTTTTTTTTGTTTTAATAAAGATTTGTAGGTTTTTCTGTTACACGATATTGGACTATTCTTTATGCAATGATGCTAAGGGATGTATGTAAGTACTTGCATTTTAAATAACAGTTACTCATGTTTTGTGAAAGCTCATTCACTACTTTATAAATGTGACTCATTAGTGATGTTTTTAACAGATATTTAAACCCAGATACAAAAATGTAATATATTGCAGTTTACAAGTCCTTAGTGGTGCTTAGTTTTATTGTCAGGATAAGTAAATAAAAAAAAAAAAATACTTTTTAATATTTCCCGTGTTCCAGTAACACTGATCAGATATGCCAAACTGTGTTTTTTAACATTTCTATTTATCCTCAGGTAACTACAGATCGACCCTATGTAATGGAGGTGAGGAGAGGGAAAGTTTGTAGTCTAAACTTAGAAGAGCAACCTTGGTTGACAATAATGCTTCTCCAAAGATAGATTGTCACCCTAGGACAGAGAATGTTACTGTCGGGATCACCAGGTGAACATAAAGAAAATAGAAAGTATTGATAAGCAGCAATGTGGTACTTTTTTGTTTTGGGTTTAAATATGCTTTGAAACCTTGGATGCAGAACCCTACATTTCACAATTCAAATCATTGTGAAGCATTTTGTCATTTAGAACTCCACAAGGATATTAAGATGCACAAAACAGTTGACAGGCTTGATTTTATGGATTTTTGTGCCTGTTTCTTCTTTAAGGAGCAGTCAGATTTCCTAACTGGTTTTACAGCTTTGTGTGTTCTACTCCGGAGCAGAATCACTTGGCTACTACCGTGTTTCCCCGAAAATAAGACACCCCCGAAAGTAAGCCCTAGCAGGATTTTTGGCTGTTTTCGAGCAAATTTGAAATATAAGCCCTCCCCCGAAAGTAAGCCCTATTGGCTTCTTCGGAGGGTGTGCTCACGTGGTACACGGAGGGATACCAAGAGGAAGGAGGGAGCAGAGAGAGAGCAGGAGATTTCAAAAGCACTGGAGCAAGGGGTGAAGAAATGGCAGGGTTAATTAACCTACAGTACTCTGGTGTGACACTAGCACTAAGAGGTTGGTGGATTCTCTTTTCAAAAGGTCCTTGCTGGTATTTCATTCATTAGCAGCAATGAATATTTATTAATTGATTTTTTTTTTGCTTCTACTCAGATTTAACATGTAATTCTATGAGTCACATGTTAATTGTCAGCACATTTTCTTATGTTGCACTTGTTTGCTTATGAAGCTGTGTTTTTTTTCATTACTCATTTATGTCAATTCTTATTCATGACTTCTTGTATATAACAGAAGAAATCTGTGATTTTGACAGGTCACAGGTAACACAGAGGTATCTTTCTATAGTAATATTGGTTGCAGGTTTTGGTAAATACAGATTTTTGTACATGAATAAATATAGATTTTTTGTGAGAAAAATAAGACATCTCCTGAAAATAAGCCCTAATGAGATTTTCAGAGGTAAAATAAATATAAGACACTGTCTTATTTTCGGGGAAACACGGTAGCTATTTTACATTGTTTTAGTGTTAGAATTTTAGCAGCCTGTGCATTCTTTGTCATGCCTTCATTGTTCACTATGCCTTGTGATCATAGAGCTCGTTAAGTGAACTCATCACAATTAAAGACATGCTGTCAGGCCATACAATGTATAATGATCTATTCTTATTGATCTTTCCTGTTTGCCTAATTTTTGAATTAACAATATAGAGGGCTGTTAATGAAGATGGACACCTAGATGTTTTGATGTCTATCTACATTCTTCTTCTTGTTAGATAGGTGGAGTACGGTATCTTTCCTTGGTTGGTACATCAAGCTATAGCTTATTTTGATTTTTACAGACTTAACAGAGAGGTTTGGCCCTTTTCCTAGCAGTGACCCTTGCATTATAAACTCACGTTTAGATGTATTAAGGCATTCTACCTAATAATCCTTGCACAGACCATATTGATTTTCTGGGAGAGAGTTTATGAACTAAATAAACTTGAAGTTGGTGTCTTAATAAACTGCTCCTCTCAGTCTGTCACATTTAGTTACAGTACTGTGCAGTTTAGGCAGCTGTGGGGGTGCGAGAAGAGAGAGGCTAATTCTGTTACAGATTGTTCGCAGCAGGGCCTCCAAATTAGCCCTTTGTTTTGTAATGCCACCTTGCCTGGACTCGCTTTGAGCACACTTCTCAGTTTTACCCTAATGAGTTGCAACACTGATAATGTGCCTGATGATCTTTCATTGATTTCACTATCACTTGCTTGTCTGGTAATTGATCCGTTGCTGAGCCTCTAGTTAATTATATCGGCTCTGACATGGCCCAGTCCTCTGGGAATCTCAAGTCTTGCAGAATAACAGTTTTAATAAAACAGTGTATTACTAGGGCAGGTGCTCGTGTATCATGTATATCATATATATATATATATATATATATATATATATATATATATATATATATATATACACATACACACATATCATATATATATAAATATATATATACACACACACACACACAGACTCCCTATATATTGACACTTGCTAGTACTGCATGACACAGAGCAGTAAAGGCGAGGAGTGGCGAGTGAAGGGAGGTGTAGGAGATAGATGGAGAAAGAGACAGGGACAGAGAGGAGGGGGGAGTGATGCAGAGGAGATAGGAGGAAGCCTGCTATTGACAGTGTCCTTAAGCCTCCCTCAAATAACAGCCATTAGTGGGAAGGTCAGGAGCTGAGCAGGCAGCTTGACTGAAGCATTGAGTGCCACTTCAGAAATCAAGAGGCTAGCAAATTTTAGAGGGAGTTTAAATGGCTAATATCTGGCTGTGAAAGCACAGCCACTGTTGGCACAATTGACTCCCAGATTCTCTCCTTTTGCTCTTGTCCCTTCTTCCACTTGACTAACCTGTATCATATATATATATATATATATATATATATATATATATATTTATTTATATATTAGAAAATATATTGACATGGTATTGTTTGTCAGCATTTTTTAATTTTTTTTTATTGTAACCCATCTGTTAATTTTTGTACAGAATGCAGAGTTCATTTCTTTATTTGTGTATGTTTGCGTCTGTCTACGTGTAAGTGTGTGTGTGCGCTTAATGGTGGTGAACTGAAGGAAAGTTTAACAGAAAAGCTTTCAAGAGCTGTTGGATAGGGAGAGTAAGGCACATTTGTGTCAACACAGCGTAGGTTTTCTCATCTCTCCTCATTGTGTACTAATGACACCGAGCAGTCACACAAGCTCTTTGCCCCTGTCTTTGTTTGTTTTACAGACTGTGGATGCTAGCTTTATTGTTATGTGGAGGATACAGAGAGAAAGTGGTGCTTTTTTGTCCATTTGTCCTATTGCATGTCTGCTTTGTTTTATTACAAGACAAATCTACTTTGACTCTCTTTCTACAAGAACTTTTAGAAGAGCTTTTCTATGGCTTCAGTTGTGCCTGGGACATTAGCAGGCTGAAGGTATAACTAGGGTCAGGAATTTAACCCTTTCCTTACAGCATTGACTTATAAATAAACCGTGACTTTGTTTTTCATTCATTCATAATTTCCCCCTTTATTATGACTACATTGTTCATGGTTTGATCTCGGATGTTATATGTGTATGAAATGAAACATAGATGAATTTTATGACTATGTGTGCTTTTTATGGATAAACACATAAAACCTTTCAGCTTCTGATTTCAAGCGTGTGAGTGAAAATGAAATGTATGGGACAGATCATCCAGTTAAAAAAAAATGAAAAAAGTTCTGCTGCCTTTTTCTGTACCTTATTTAGGCTCGGTTTATATCATTCATATTGGCAGCTTGGCACCAAGTGAATCAGTGAAATATTTCAACATTGTCGTTGCCAACTTGCAAGAATTTATTCTAAGTTTGATTCTTCTTTTTTTTTTTTTATCGAAGGGCCAGAAAAAAAATTAGTACAAAGAGGTGCGTGCGGCAGTGACAGTTGTCAGATGTGGCTTTCTTTATTTGAGGTTTCATTGAGGAAAAGCAGGAGATAGATGGAGGAAGGCTGCTAGAGAGGGCCAAAACCCTTTCCCTCCCAAGTGCCTGTGATCAGTGAGTGTGTGTGCGTGTATATGGCTATCTGTAGGCTTGGAGAGAGGTTAGTGCAGCATGTCATTTGGTGCCTGACAGTGGAGCAGTGCAGTTGACTCTGTGCTCTTCTAGGCAGTGACATCCTTAAAGCTGCTTCTTGGGTCTCAGGCAGTTTTTTTTCTCCTTTAGTGCTACATGCACACCTGACAGGCAGCTGTTAGGCTGAGCAAAGAGGAGCCTTGGGGAGTCACAATCCATGCATAAATGATAGGGGTATCTGTGAGGAAGGTGCAAAATAAGCTTTGCATTTCTCACCCCCCTACCATCAGCAGCACATCCCTCCTTACTACTTCACCTCCCACCCACCCTCTTCCTCATCCTCTCCTAGCCTTTTTTACTCTCTTTCTCTAAATGAAATGCAGTCTACATGCAGCTCTGTAACTACTCCACACTTGAATACTACTGAATGCCAAGAGGCTCAAAAATCCACCTTCACTTTTCAGTCAGAAGAGGCAGAAGTGGATGTGAGAGAAAGAGACATACTGAGAGACAGACAGCGAGACAGGAGGGCGAGAGACCGGGCATTCAGAGACTCTTGTCCTGACAACTCCATGCAGTTCGGAACGAGGACGCCGACAAGTGAGCCAGGGTACATGGGGGCATGGCAAAACTGTGATGCCAATCTTCTTTTCAGAATGTCCCAACAGGTGAGTGCATCCTTTTTACTTTCTTGCAGAAATGAACTTGGTGTTTTAGATGATAATGACTTTGTACTTATTTTATTTATATTCTGACATTTTAAAGTTGTCATTTTGAACTACTTGGTATTTATTTTTTATCATTGTTTTATTTTTTTATTTTTTGCAAAGCAGTAAAGTTTAACACTTTTTACTTTAGTTCTGCATTCAGCTAGCTTTTCAGGCAGGTTCTTTATTTATAAAAAGAAACAATTCTTCTTAAAAAGAAACAGGATTATTTTGTGAATGCCATTTCAGAGACGGGTTACCTGCGTCTTTTTCAGAGTTATTCGGGGAGAGGGAAGTGAAAAACCAAGTGAAATTTAGATGAAATGCAAAACAATTAGCCTGTAGCATCCTTTCTGCGAAAGTAATCAAAAGTGGAATTAAAACCACATCCACTCTTTCCTCCTTCCTTTCCCTGATTTCGCAGTGATAGAAATTTGAGGGGCCCCTCTCCTAGTATCCTAATTGACTTCATGTGGTTGAACACAGCTTCCCCCAGTTCTCAGATGAGCTGAACTGCTGTGTTGTTTAAACTGCTCACGGCACAGAGCGGATGGTTGATAGCTAAGTCAGTTAAGCTGCTTTTCTTTTTTTTCGCTCTTTTTCCAGTCTTGCTTTTTTCCATAATTTTTCGGTTTATTTTGCTTTTCCATGGTTATTTATTCTTTAACCCATTTCCAAGTCAGTGTCTCTTGCATTGTTCAACACATATACACAGGCACTTTTTTTCTTCTCTCACTCACACTGCAAGCAATCTCTTCCCTAGAGCTTTTCCTGCACTGGGGGCCGCCTTAAAGGCATCCTGGTATGCTGCTATTGACGGGAAAGCTGAAATGTTATTGCGAGGCCAGTAACAACTGATAATTAATCACACAAGCCGGTGTCTCTGTACCATGCACATAGTGATACGTAGGCAACCGGCTGCATCTTCTCTGTACTATCCTACAGTGTTTGTCTTAAAAAAAAAAAGTTACAAAAAAAAATATACAGCTAACTTTATCTCAACAAGCAAAGTTCTACTAAAGTCTGTCAAAAGCATCCTTCTTCTTATCCTAAAGAACATAAACATTGTATTGGAGGACTCCATCAAAACTGCACACCTATGTTTATGTTTGTAAAAGATTTGTAAAAAGATTACATATAATACCAAAGGAATGCAAGACATACATTTCAATTTACATATCAATGTATACAATTTAGTTTAGTAATTTTTGTTTTTAAAGGGAAAAATCAGCAACTGCCCACAACTTTTATTTTGTGAGGACGCTAGTTTTGGCAAAAGCAAGCTTTTTAACAAGGCATATTTTGGTATCTCCTGTAGAGGGACCCTGATTACTGCTGATAATACTGTAAGCTGATATGAATCACTAACGAACATGGACGTGAACTGAACCAGTAGTTCTATATTATGGACATAAACTGTAAAGGTAACAACACTACTGTAACAACAACAGCAGCAAACTACGTACACATTTATATATACATTACCTATCTATTTTACTGTCTCTCCATCTCCACACTCTTTGTATGAACTTCATAGAGCAGATATACAAGTCCTGATCAATAATTTAAAGTGTTTTTATTTTTAACCATTTAGATCAGTAAGCAGATAGTTAACATAATGGAAGTTCTATAAAGACAGGTAAAATGCTTTCAAGACCTTATCATCGTCCCAGTTTAATCTACAAAAAGAGTGTAATTTTGAAGAGGATTTAACAGAATCTAATCCAAATAATGATCAATTGATAAATGGCTATTGATCCAGAAGGACAGCGTGAACGATTGCCTCTTTGGCAATAGAAACAAGAGAAATAAATTTAAAAGTGTGCAGTCTCAGCGATGCTGAAAAAAACCTAACGTAAACAAACATGTAAATTAGGGAATGTGGTGGGAAGGGAAGCCTTCCTAAATTTGTTCCGGTTTCAGAGATTAAAAAGCTAAGAGAATTGGGACAGCCTTTATTATGGCTTTAATAATTTGCTACTCATGTTTTGGCAGTCTACAACAATTTTGTGCATTAATCCTAGACACAAGTGTTTAAGCACTTTGAGATTTTATTTATTCTGAAGCATCTCTAAAATTATTACTTTAAAAGTGAAACTGCCAACACATTCCTATATAAAAACCTAATTTGTATTTAATTGATTTTTTTGAAAGGTTGTTCAAACTATTTTTTGCCTGTACAGACACTTGTTACTTTGCAGTATAGACCTGTTTTCAGTTCAGCAAAGTGATGGAACCTTAACTACTTATCTGCATTCCATCAGGTGTATCCTCCAGAATTCAGATGTCAGCTTTAGCAAATGTATTGGTTGCAAAGGAATTTTTAACAGATTAGCTTGATTAATTGTCAAGGAAATACATACAGGACATAATTCACAGCTTGCATCTGCCAATACTTAAATTTTACTGAAAGAAACATAATGCACCAAGTAACTGCTTTACTTCGGGTGTCTGAGTAGCAAAACATTATTCTTTAATCATACTTCATCCCACTGCTTGTTGGGAAAATTACTTTCAAACACTGTGAAACAGCAACTTGGCTCAGTATAAAAGTCAGGTTACACCGTACATAGCGGACAATGCAGCCACAAAATGGATCTTAATGGCACTCTTTTTTTAAGTCACAAATAAGCACATTACTTCAACCCTAACATGCACAACTATTCCCATTCAGTGCATTGCACGTCTTCAGTAAATGTGTTCTTCCTTTACTGTAAGTGTGCTTTTAAAATACAAATGGAATCATTAAAAGTTAATAGCTCATCAAGACATAGATGCCTTCCTGAACAAGTCAAATTTAGATTTTTTTTTCCCTTTAAAGTAACATGAACAATGCATGATTTACAGTGAAAGATTGCTGGGCCTCACTTTTTTTTTTGTATGTGTATAAATGTACCCAACATCTTTAAAGCATCAGAACTCATCATCTGCCTTGGTGCAGTGACTTTTTCAGCACCAAAATAACTGATAACCTCAAAGGGCATTTTTGTGAACTGTGTTTGATGGTGGTTGTTTGGGGTCACTTTGATCGATGACAAGTAGAGAATGACCAGAAACTGCTTGCATGTCCTTCCCTGACTTATGCCTGCTCACCCCAACCCTTTTTGCATTCATCTGGCAGAGGTATGCAAGGCAAATAGCAGAGGAGAGTTTGAGACGAGCAGGAACCAGACCTGGGATGTGATAGATGACAGGAAAAAAAAACAGTTTTAACCATGATATTTTAATATATTTATTTACAACATTTTAATAAAAATATATGTTTGTTTTTGTTCCATTCCATTACATTGGTATTCTAAATACTTGTTAGATTGTCGCATCTGACAAATAAGCTAAAATAGGAGTTCTCCTTATACAGCTTTATTTAGCTTTTTTGATTGTTTAAAATGAACATTTGCTGATATACCATTTGTAGTGCATCCACAACCGATGAATGAATGCAACTTTGAAAGAAATAATGGTATGACAATTAAAAAAAAAAAAAAAAAAAAAAAAAAACAGATTTGTTTGTGTTACTTATTTTTGAAAATTTTTTTGTTGGTCATATATTTTCCTAAAAAAATATATGACCAGCATCTTGTCACTGTTTGTATTTAGGAGAGTAATTAGTAGGAAACTGTTGGACAAATAGAATAACAATTTAGAAACATTAAAGCAAGTAAAATGTAACATCTATAAAAGTAAGGGAAATTGAAAATGAATAGGTATATGTAATAAATCTGACAGGTAACATACTAATAATCTTAAATTTTCATAAATGTACTTAGAACAGTGAAATACATTCAGGAATGTAACATAAACGAGCCAATCCTATAAATTTAGGCTCAGTTAATTAAACTTGATATACTGCAGTGACCCATTATTTGCCAGACTGGAATGCAGCCTAGTGAAATGTTCAGTGGCCTACTTAAAGCATGCGTAGCATGCTTGTAAACCCTTTAATAGCTAGAGAGCTTCTGTTGAATGGTGCAGGTGCTTTAAACCATGAAAAGGTTAAACAATCTCTTTGTAGAAAGATGTATTTTAGGCATTGATAAAAACTACATAATGTGCATTAACAAAAAGTGCAGCATCAAGAAAGTTTTTGCCAAGAGAAAAATATTTGATAATAAAATATAAATCTCCATCTAAATGGGTTTTTCAAAGCATCCTAAAAAAGCAGGATAACATTTCCTCATTATATCACAAAATACATTGGTGATGTGTCTGTGTAAAGATATGCAGCAGGATAAAACACACACTATGAATCATTAACAAAAAAAAAATAAATACATTTTCCACATCATTTTTTTTAAATCCGAATAATGACTGCAACTTGTTTTTTGCTGCATACATTTCATTAAAATTTTTAATGTTTTTTCCCCTACTTTGATTTTATCTTTTTTTTACATAAAAATTTGCATTGTATAAAAGGTAATTTAACTAAAAAAAATTGTATCACTTTTTATATAGTGGACATGCAGTAATGAGATCTGTTTTCCACTGTTACTAAAAAACGTGCAGTAATTTCTGAATGTGTATTTCGTTCACTCTTGCCAATGTATGCTGTTTTATTCTTTTTTGATTGTCAATTTTTACAATTTCACAAGTGTTTATTACATGAATATTGCCCTAAAAATAAAACGACAACAGAATAGCCTGCTGTATCAGTATGATTTCAGTAGATTATATATATATATAAATTTTTTGTTAGAACACCTAATCATTTTTTTTATTTTATTTAATTAGCATTTTATTGATTTTTGCACACATTTCAATAACTGCTGTGTGTTGTCATGAATGTCCTATCCAAATTCTAGCCGAGAAACACTATCTTAAATGCAGTATATCATTTTAATTGCCATTACTACTAAACAAATTTAGCATTTATTTAGTAGATCAGTTGCTGATTATAATAATTGAATCTCGCTGCCTTAGAAATATAAACTTTCTTTTGTTTTTCTATTTCATGTTTATTTTTTCCTGTCCTTTATATGTGACAGCAGGTGATCAGGCTTCCTCTCGTCTATCTCTATCTATTTAGATATTATATTAGTGTAGTGGATGAGGACATGTTTAGGGATGAAATACATTTATATTTATTTTACTATACATGCTTTAAAGTCACAGCAAGCAAACTAGAAACAGATCCTAAAATATCTGCTTTTGGAAAGATGTTCCATCATACACTGTTTATTTTAATAGAACAGAAGCTTGTATGTCATTTAATTAAAATCTCCTTAGAGAGGTATTTAAGTCAGTGTGTGTTCTCTCTAGTCCCATCATACTTTAGTGACAAGATAAAGTCTCGCAATGGCAGGTTATATTAGTATCCTTTTTGTGAAGCGCTGTACATTGCCATTAAATTACTCAGCCTCCACCAGCCCTAGCTTTTCATGTTGTACTTGCTGACAAAAGAAATGACATGAGACGTCTAACCGCCAAATCGTTACTACTGCATGCTGCTACAAGCCATATGCAAATTTTTACTACTTTTATTAACTGTATTTTCACTCATTAATGCATAAATACGTAATTATTTTTTAAATAGCCTCTGGCATTCTGCACAATAATCTAAAAGACATGTTTTAAATGTAGTGATGTGGAATTTGTTCCTTATTAGTGAGGTGTGAGACATTATTTTATTTGTATATATATATATATATATATATATATATATATATATACACACACACATACATACACTACAACATATACTGCTACAGTAACCCATATCAAACCAGATACACTCATTTAAGCGGTAGTTATGTGTATTTGGTTGCACAGATATATAAGTATGTAACTTTGTTTCAGGGTTTTTATTTCTGATTGTGTTTACTAATGTTGAGATTCCAGCAGTTGTCTGACAGCTTGCAGTAATGATGTCATAGAAATCTAGCTACACAATAGTGCAGTAGGCAGCAGCAACAATCTTTTTTCTCAAATGATCTAAGTAGCACAGGTAGCTGAGGTTTCTGGAAACACCATCTCTAGGTTTTGTTTTATCTTAAAGTTTTTGTGATGTTGTTCATGCTTTTTTTGACATGAATACATTTATGTTATGTATTTAATAAAGTAGCATATATAATGCAGGTCTGTAAACTGCATACTGTACATGATGTTCAACCGCCACAGTGTAGAGATAGAAATAGATGGTGCTTTAGTTAAAGAAGCATCTGTCAATAGACTGCTGAAGAGTTACATACCCACAGATAGATTTACCATTAGATTGAGTGTGCTGCAGTATTATAAATATTCACTCCTCCCCTGCCATTCTTCTTTGCTTTCCTCCTTTTCCCCCAGATCCTTTGTAATCATTATCCTTTTTATAACCTAAATTCTCTCCCCTTTCACCACTCTCTATATACATTTTCATCAACTGAGGCTATATAGATATATAGATATATGAGAGAATAGATAACATGCAACTTAATTTTACTGTAGAGTTGGTCAGCCTGGTGACACAACTGGATTCCTCTGTTTTAGCACATATACTTAGCAAGTATATTACCTTAGGTTCTTACCATTTCCCAACTGTTGACACATAGGCAGGGGAACTTTTTGTTACCGACAAGTTTTGTAGTGTCCTGATTGAGTGAAATTGATGTAATTGTTTTACATCCCTATAGTTTCTTTATATGCATTGCTATAGGAATTACATTGTATTTCTCTGGTGCCTGGTGACTTTATCATATATACATTTCTTTATGATATGCTGTATATATCATTACTTTCACTGTCAATGAACTAGTGCAAATGTTAGCAGGATTTATAAAATATTTGTAGAAAGTCTACGTTATGTTGATAACAGTAATGTTTTACTAGAGAATTTAAAAATGATTTGTCTACCCATATACACAAATGTCATTTCTGCATAGTCCAGAGCACAGGTGATATATACTTTAGAAATAGTACACTAAAATAAGGAATGTGCCTTTTATGTAGAAGAATAACAGAAGCTGATTATCATCACACAAAATTGTTCAAAGTTAGACCTGAAAAATGATGGTATTATATTGAGCAAAATTGAATGTTTGTTGTCCCTGTGGTCAGTATGTTGGTTCCTTGGACAATTGTCAAATTTCACAGGCGTAAACGCTGAAGACTGCATTGTTACAGATCTCAGAGAAGGGTTGCTTTATATAATGTCTACAGAACACTAGTTTGTATGTATACGAAGATATTGTTATTTTTACTCTTTAGTAACCATTGCATTGCAGACATCGAATCCATTTGCTGGCACTTTTATGTCAATCTTTGCTTCAGCACCATAGCTCATTAGAAATGCCTGTTGCCTACCTGAACGGGCTTAGTTATACAGATTATACAGAAAGGAGCCCATGCGTGGGCCTACTTTTTCTGGAAAATAAAAATAATTATTTTTGAATTTAGAGAACCTCAGGACCCTAAACTGGACATTTCATTTATACTGGTATAGGACTGGCACCTGTTAACTAGATTAGAAAAGAAAAAAGAAAATGCTTCTGTTTACGATTGTCAAAAACACAACCGCGCACATACTCACTCGGAGGTGTCAGTATAGGGAAGATACATCATTTTTACATATGTAATTTAATATGTTTGTCATAAATAAGACAAATGAAGATACTTTATTGCCATGTATGCTAGAAGCGTTATGATAACAGCTCACCTACCTGTACTGTGTTATCTCTGCATTTAAACTTGGACCAGTGCAGATAGTAGAAGATCAAGCTGTTTCAAGCACCAGAAATCATTATGTGCCTTTTCTCAGCTATTGCATAACAAATAGATAGCAGATTTAAATGTAATTTGTCATGTATAAGAAATGTAACATCACCAGAAACATGAGAAAAAATAAGAGCACTCAGTATCACTTGTGGAAAATCTGACTAGGACAGATAAGGCAATCTCACTGGAAAGACTTGCAATTTGTTAATTTTTTTTTCTTTTTAATCATTGCTATTTTATAGATAAAACAGATAATAAAAAATGGGTAAGTCAATGATGATGCAGGAAACACTGTCATGATTTTATATCAATCACTATCAAGTAGGGCCATCTTTGTCATTTAGTTTCTCCAGAGTGCTAAATTGTTTAAAAATAAAAACTGGTAAATTATTATGGTGTGACAACTTGATGTTTTTGTCATACTGTTCCCAACTGTATTTAGTCTCTTGTGACATTCCTGATTTGACAGTCTTATTGAAAAGCATTATGCAATCTATGTCACTGCACCATCTATGATGGTGCTGTAGCAAAGTTCTGGTTGGATCAAACTTATTTGGCAAACCCAAACAATTTTAATTTCTTTACCTGTTTGTCTGCTGATAGTTTATATAGCAACCTTTACTTGCAACTTCAGTAAGGCCACACAGATCTCCATAAACAACGAAATCTTCAGACTGTGCCCATATCCTGCTTCTGTGTCATTCCGAACAGATGATCTATCAACCTACCCATGAGCCAGTCAAATAGGAAATAAACATACCAATTTGTGGAGCTGCCATTGTGGTTGTTCGTTCAGCCTGTTTCTGTTAACAGAAAAGTTAAGTGCAACATCATACCCCACTGTAGACTTTACATGGACTTGTCGTGAAGGCATTATATTTCCTCAGCTTCCTTTCAAACTAAACAAACTATCTCCACCACTCAGTTAAACCAGTGTGCACGTGCTGTTTGTTTTTCTGTTCGTGGTTTTTTTTTTTTTTTTTACATTTTTTTTTTTTACAGGAAACCCTTTCTCCTCTTCCTCCTATAAAATTCAGATTATTTGCATATAAATTCATACTGTTAAATAACTTCAGTATATTTTTGAAAAATTAGGATTTGCACCCTATCAAATACTTTTGCCAAGTACTGGAAAAAAAAAAGTATTTTACATGTTAATGATACAAATATTAAAAAAAGTGATGTACCTATTGAGACAACCCATTACAACGGATATTGGATATTATAATATAACTGAGTCTGTGTTCCCGAAATTACATTAGTACATGTTAATGGAAGATGATGGTTGGTTGGTGTCTCGCTCAGCAATTGAGAAAGATATTCTGGCCCATGTTTCCTGATTTTGGATAACTACATATAGTGAAGTTGTGAATATTGTGGTCATGGTCAACAGGATTATAAAGTGTGATAATGGCATTGTTGTGACAAATAAATTGTGAAATTTAGGCTCAGATTTTTGGGTATATTCAACAGCAAAGAAGAAAACAGTTTCCAATAAATAAGGATAGGTTCTTGCATGTTTTTCCAGCTCAACACTTCTTTTTATCATAGCATTCTTATCTGTGTATGCGCCAAGGAGAAACCAGTATGACTGATGATAAGCCGGTAGGGGAATCTCTGAGTAGTTTACAGGCATGATCTCCTATGGATAGAGGTAAAGAAAGAACTGCCAGACACTAAGCACCAGCAAAAAGATTTTCGCAGTTTGCCAGGTCACTGTGACACTGTAGCGGGAGCTGATCAGAGAAGAACAGCTTGGCTGACATGATATAAGCCTGGCGTCAACAACGGCCCAAGCAACTGCTGTCTTTATGTTGGACTGACTCTTACTCTATTTATGTAATCTAAGCATTTAAGCCTGAGCTCCTCCATTGAGTTCTCGTTCGCTTTTTTTAAGAAAACGTTAAATTGTTTCAGTTTTTAACAGTGTTTCATTACACTGTCTAATAATTAATAGCCAATAGAAAAAAAAATAATTTTCACGGGATCAGATCTTTTGTTCAGATTTGATGCATTCTAACTAGTCACCATTGATGTGCTGCACATTGCATTTCATCACTGCCTGTTCAGTAGAGTGGAAAAAGTGGTTATTGTTTCTGCTTATCGCAGATAAAAGAATGAACTGACTCCTATATGTATGTGACCTTGAGTAAAGGTCTTAACCTTAGATGTTAGGGATTCTATCAGATGAACAGAGTTATGGCAATAGTCGACTTTACCTAGGTTCATTTGTTTTATTGTCTTGTCACATTGGAACCCTATATGTCAATTTGGTATCACTTGGCACTGTCTATTCTGGATTTTCACGATGTTGTCTGCTTTACCCTTTAGTTATATGTTAATTAAAGTTTAAATTTAAAACTTTATGTTGGTTCTATGACATACCAGTGCAGAAATCTATACAATAAAAAAGTAAGTGGGAACCTGTCATAAGGCAAAATGCCTGTGTGAATAACCTTTAATGTAACTAATCTTTAATATTTCATTTGAACAATTACTGCTTTTATAATTGCCAAATCATGCAGGTGGTTGGAAACAGAGTCCCTTTAAATAGATGTGTCCAACTAGATTACATAGATGGCAATTGTTAAAAAAAAACAGGCTTTTTTGCATTTTTTGCCTACTGGCACTGTGAATATCGGCATCAGACAATGGGCATCTAATTTTAAAAAAGGAGTGAAATTGGGACTGTTGTGGAATACTTTTTTTCAGATATCATCCAATCCTAATATCCAGTATTTGTGTCCCTAAAGAATCTAAAAAGCTTGCATTCGTAATTTGCTCTGACATTATAATCCGTAGTAACAGGCATGCTTTTTTTGGTTTTTGTATATATATGTATGTATATATATGTGTATATATATATATATATATATATATAAATATATATATATATATATATATATATACATATATATATCATTTTTTCCCATTTCACTTTTTTTTTTAACTGTTATAGTTCTGAATTGCTAGAATGCTGTGAGGTGTGTGACATAAGAAGTTCTCATAATCCTGCAATTGGGGAATATATCACACAGCATACTGCCACAAAGAGGCAGCCTGCACCAGCCAGGAAGTGACTGCCAAGAGGTTTAATGAATGAGAGCTTACTGGCAATGCTGATTCTTTCCCATGCTGATATTTCCTGGTGCTTCAACATCTGACACCTCCACACACTCCACTACCTTTGCAGCTCTTTCTTTGCTAATGAGCTATGAGCAGCCTTTAAACATATTGCCATAAATCATTATATTCCATCGTCATACTGTTTTGCACAATTTTATTTTATAGCTGCTTTTGGATAGCATAGTGGCTGAGCGGTTGACATTTTTGCAAAGTTGTGCTGAGGTTCTGGGTTCCAATCCCACTAGACATGCTACATGTATAGATTTATATTCGCCTTTGTGTTTTCCTACGTCTTTTCCATTTTCTTTTTTTTTTTCTCCTCTTATTCGGTAAACCTGATAACTTGCTGATGGTAATTTACTCCAATGTGTATGTTTGTGCTTGAGTGACCATTGTAGCAGGATTAGATACAAAGTTCCTCTGAGGAGTGGACTAATGTATCACATATCAGTACTGTGCTAGTATAGGGGACACACACACACACACACTTTACATCATATTAGTTGTTCCCAGTGCCAGGAGTGTGGCCCAGTAGAGTGGCTCTGTTCGCAGTGAAGGATGGCCAAATACTTTTGCTACAACAAGATAAGCATTGATTTACTTGGGTTGAAGTGCACCTGTGTCTCATCTATAGGCAATAAACTATTTATATATTGTTAACCAGCAGTAAAAGAACTTTAAAATAAGCCATCCCTGTTCTCCCTCACTTTTTTTTCAAAGTTTTTCATTTCCGAGATCCTCAAAAATCACAACAAAGTCTCTAGAGATTGTTTTCAGGTACACAATCTGTTCACAGTTTCCCATAGGGTAAGGTTAAGGGTTAAGTTGACCTTATTTTTAGGGTTTTACTGGTTTTAGGGTTAGTACAAGAGCTGTGATCAAAGCTTAGGTCCAAGTATTTGTGAGCAGGTCATTACACACATTTTCTGTAGGTGTTTATCTGCACTCCATTCAATGCAGGGTGGAGAAATGACTTTCTGTGTGGTTATAAAGTTGTTTTTGTAACCGCAGATAACCTTGAGCATCAGTATTTGGGGTTAGAAAAATGACCAGCGATAAATCACTTATGTGAAATGTGTTATATTTTATAGTTCATATTTTTAATATTTTTTTTTTATTGTTGGGCTAGGTTAGGAATTAGGGTTGGGTTTGGTAGTTACATTTTAAGGGGTAGAATAAATGTCAATAAGTAATTCAGGGGTTATGTTAAGATTTAGGGTTTGGAAGAATTAATTGTTAGGGTCTTTCTAAGGGTAATAATAATTTTCAGAATTGGTGTATTTTTTTTTCTTACTAGCTTTATCAGGCAACAGCGCTGAATACCAGTGTACCATATTTACTAAACTATCAAGTACAAGAAACCTGTGTTAAGCAAAACAGCCATTTGGAATAGGCAACATTATAAAAATGCCCCCTCTGGACTGGTGGTTAGTAGTGTGCACATGTTCTCTGCTTTGTCAGACATTTAGCAAAATTGCTTCTTTAGTTAATATACTTATTAGGTTAATATTTGAACTGATGGAGTGTTATTTGGTGTAATGAATTAGAGAAATATGGAAATGACTGTGGATACTGTACTAGTAAAGTAGATGCAGACTTTTTAATGATCTGAGAAGCTGCAGTGCATCTGTGCTGCTTTTGCACCTTTGAAGTATCACAAATTGCATGCTTAGCAATGTGTTGAAGGCTTCTCCAGATGCCAGGCATGTTAAAGGGAAATTCTTATGCTCTGTTCTTTCATAGCACAGCCCAATTTTTACCACATCCTCTACAAGCTGATTAAAATATTGAGAAATACTTTTTATGAAGACAGACATTTCAGATAGGTCAATACATGATGTCATAGTGCCTTATTCAATCCATTATTGCATATTGATTTTTTTAGTATGAAATTATACCGGTGCTAATATCAGTGTAAGAAAAAAATATCCTCAGTAACCGATCAGCTTTTCTGATATAATGCAGCATGTCTGAATATGTCAGTGATTGACTTTTCTTTGTTTAAATTAACCACTTTATGACAGCCAGTCATCTGCAAAGTGCTGAGGTTTAGTGTAGCCCTGTGCTTTAAAAATGGGAGATAGAGGGAGACAGAAATCCAGCGCAAGGCAGTGTTTGGGCAATAATATTATATCAGGTAATCACTGTCAAATGACAGCAATCAGCTACCAATTATGAGTAATTATGTATTATAATATAATAATAATATAATTAATAATATTAATACTTAAATGAGCTTGTAAAGACTTGAGTAAAAAGCATTCTGTTTTCATCTCATTTATTACGTAAACAATAATTTAAAAAGATGTATGTATGTTGTGTGTGTATATATATATATATATATATATACCGTATATATATACAGAAACATATATGAATTAAATATCATGAATAGGAGAACTAACTGCATTCCACAATACAACAACAAAGGTTCAACAATACATAAGGCTGTACAGGAATCACAGGAGTTAATTCTGTGTTCCCTTGTGCCCCTATGCTATGTTACAGCAATTGACATAGCTGAAATGCCTCCTGCAGCTGGTGGCATATGACTGTCATTTGGAAGCTGGGATATGAAAAAAACATTGTACAATGAGTACATTCATGAAACTTTTTCAATTTGTTTTATTTGCTGAGAACTGCTTGAAAGTCCACTGCAGTGTTACTTTATCTAATGGTAGTTTGTCTTTGGAATTTGAAGCTTCAAAGGAAGTGTAAGAATGAGATAAATGAATGAATTGAATGCAAACATGAATAATTGTCCAAACAGATATCAAATTTAAGATATATTTACTTGTTTTTTAAGCAGAACAGTGGTAGGCTACAAACACGTTTATACCACTTTCACTGGACCACATAAAATCTAGATGGTAATTGCAATATTATTAGGTTTAACAGGATTATGGATGGATAGGATTTGATTTAGGATACTCGGATTCAAGCAAACTGCATCTGCTATAAGCTGTGTGAATAGTCTGATTAAATTTATGTTGGTGAATTAGATTATTTTGTTAAAAAATAAAAATAAAGAAGGGAAAGGGTTAATTGAAAGAACAACAAAGGTAGGGGAAGGTTTGCTAAATTCATCCAGGACAAAGCCTTCTATGTGATTTAGCAGTCAATAGAACCAGCAGTTCCAACTAGTTTGTTCTGAGAAAGATCCTGGTATTTACTCTCACTCTCTCTCTGTATGTATGCATCTGTGTGTGTGTATGTATATAAACTGTTTTACATTATCTTTAGCTTCCTTTGCCAGAAGTATTGTTATATAAAAGGTATGCATGTGTGCTCATCTATTGAAATCAGTCTTCTTCTCAATGTGCTATCCCTTTCCTCTAGAGATCCGTGATATATGTATGTTATGTGTCAAAATAATGTGCCGAACCTAAAGAATGTAGGATATTTCTTTAAAAAGCAAGGCGGATAAAAATGTGTTGAAAGAAAGATATGGCTGACAAAATAAAATAATAAGGGAAACACATGGAAGTTACAGCAAAAAACTTGGAAGTTAGAGAATATGAAAGAGTGTGTAAATTAGGTAAATTAGCCAATTTTGTTCTTTTTCGCTATGGGGCAATGGTATTCCCCAGATAACATTACCTGTGTTTTTTTTGTTTAGGGCTTGCCCAAACTAGCGCATTCCATAACACATGTGTTTCTGTGCAGGAACATGCGTGTTATGCAACACGCAAGGCATACATTGGTGTGTTGAATTGCCAATCATGGCCAATGGCAACACAAATCCACCAATGCAGTACAGTTCAAGTGGGGGCAACACTTGAACACGTACTATATACGTGTACTTGTACAACACTTGTGTGTGATGTCCTTTATTTGGAAGCCTATTCAAATAAATAGACTGGCAACATGTAGTGTCTATGAATTTGTTGAAACACTTTACACTTCTATAGTGGAAATGAACCCTTACCCAGAACCATAGTGGTAGTAAGTCTGAGACTGATGTGTATACTTTCCCTTCCCGATCAAAGATTACCTATGTGTATTAATGGGTAGGTATCTTTGAAGGAAAGATTAAGGTACTCTTAGGACATATCAATAATATGGCAATAGTCTGGATATGCTCAAGGTTGTGGTGATGGTAGAATAAAACTAAACTCCAGGCAAACTACTAAATACACAGATGAAATACGTATATGAGACTGTTTTATCAGCAAGTTCATTTCTGAGATTTACACATGGTTCTATAACGCACAACCATGCCTTGCTGGCCAGGAGAACTGTGTTTTTTTTCTCTGTTGCCATTAGATAACACTCACAGGTCATGTCCCTCTTCCAGCCTGTGACTGGACAGTAAAATGAGAAGAGCAGATCGATGATCTCACTCTACTCTCTCATCCTTTCAGCATGCTCCCTGTTAGCTAATGAACACTCCAGAACAACTGACTGCTTCCTTGTGTTTGCTTCTCCCTCACCTTCTCTGAGATCTGCTGTACGTGAACTGCAAGAGGCTGGCCTTGGGTCAAATCCAAGTACTAACACTTGTGTTTAAAAAAATAAAATTACTCTTAGGTTCATTAATTCAGGTCCGCATTGATGTGCGTCTTTTAAAAAAGTTCAACATTAAGGGTTCAAAGTTCTAGTAATTGTTATAATATGTATACTGATATAGAAGTTTAGTTGCTGGAGAGCACTGTACACTTTTTTCTGTTAATGACATAAGAACACATTGATGGTCACATACACATGAACATGGGAAGACACAGTGAAAAGAATGAAAGAAAATAAAGACTTCCATAACCCCCTAGGATTAATTTCTGTTGATATTTGCAAATAAGTATATTCAGGCACAGTGGCATGTAGACCTGCGTAACGCATTCACACATGCCTTGTGTAGTAATCGAGAGTCTCATCCAATTCTATTTTTATAAAATATTAACGCATTAACAAGCGTATGGTGACAGTGTGAACAATGCTGTGCAATTCATAAATGAAACAGAGAGAGAGAGGCTGAGGTCAACCTATGCTTTTATAGTCATTCTTGAATATCATGTTCACTTTTGGCCTTTTCCAACACAGGTACCCAAAGAAAAGGAGCCTTGGAAAGTGGCAGTTACTTTATCTGAAGATTTTTGCCTTTTTTTTTTTAAATTGTATCCAGTTGGATTACTTTTATGTTAGAACTTTGAAAAAGAATACCATTCCGTCCCTTCACTAAAGTCATCATTTCGTATATATGTGAAATTCACATACCTGCTTCACAGGAAATGTCAAGCTCTGAAACATTGCAAGCTTAGAAAAGAAATCTTTTTAGACAGCAGTCGTACCAAATGTCATTTTTACTTTTAAACATGGGCAGTCAGACAAAAACGTAACCGCAGTTTAGCAGCACTTCTTACTAATAATACTTCTGTAATTCCTTGCCACTTAGAAAGGGTAAAGATTTAGGTATAAGGCAGGAAATTCATCTGTGAAATACACAAAACACACTCTAGTGGTCCCAGCAAGGTAAAAATTGCTCAGCTTTCACAAAATGGCTTTTTTTTGTTACTTTTATGCTTACATTTCTTAAAAGACAAAAATTATTAATTTTCTGGTCTTAGATTGGGTTATCTAACAAGCACACTCCACAAGCATACTTTAAAGTATAATGAATAATAATATTATTGATATAGTGACACATTTGGCTTTTATCACAAAAACACACATAGCTAAGCATCAGGGCTCTAATCCTTAGCATCCAGGAAAAAGTGTGCTTTCTGCACCTTACTGTACTTAGATTAATGAAAGATGGCTTCTGACTGGCTATTAAACATTGCATTAATCAAGGCACAGTCAAGGCCTTGGTGGCATTCTGGGGGTAGCTATCTGAACCAAAAATGTGTATTTGCTGGTGTATTTGGGGCAATAAAGGCAAATGTATTAAAGAACTAGTGATTGTGACACCACTTGTATTCAGCTCTCTGCTGGACACCGGTTTGTGTACACTGCATCTGACATTTTTCTGCTGTTCATAAAATGCAGGCTGTAGAAAAGAATCTAAGGTTCCCCCTGGAGGTTTTTCTTATACAGGTAATCCCCAGGCGATGTACAAGATGGAGGGACTGTAGGTTTGTCCTTAAGTTGAATTTGTATGTAAGTCAGAACAGGTACATTATTTTAATAAATGCAATTAGGACAGATGTTTGTCTCAAAATATTTTTAGGCAGTGTTGTGTCAGTTACTGTATAAAATCCTCACTGTGAGTTAATCACAAACAAAGCAAAAAATAAATAAAAAATCTTTATGGAACCTAGACATTCATTAACTTCTGGAGCAAGCTGTGCTTTGATATGAAATAAAAAAAAAACAGCCCCGTTCGTTCGTATCTAGGATGCGTCCATATGTCGGATGTCCTTAACCTAGATAAAATTTAACTAACTTCTTTTGGTAATCTTATACTAACTTGTGGTATATTGAAATCAGCAAGGTTTATTTTAACCATTTTTTTGGCATTTTAATTGTTTTGTGGGGATACACTAGTATTGACAAAATATAGGCAAATTAATCCAGCTTTTCATGTTTTTTCCTGGTCAGTCTATTCATAGTGGTGTACAATTATTCTGATTTTAATGTTTTTATGTGTATACAATGTTTAAATTCAGGATTTTTTTTCTGTATGTTGAGCTATCTCTTTATTTATTTATCTTTTCATCATTGTCCCTCATGGATGCCCCTGCTGTTGCTATCTTCTTTTAATAGACCTATTGATGTATTACTACATTGGGAAGCCTATAGAACATGTAAATGGTAGAGATTTTTACAATTCATGATAACATGAGGAACTGCAGCATGTGTAACTTTTGTCAGGTATTGTACATCTGTAGAAACAAATACTCTTTTCTTGCACCAAAAATCACAATTTTATTGCAAAAGGGGTATTCTTTGCATCACTTTTTGTTAGACATTGTCCTAGCCCCATAAACCTTCAGCCACAGCTGTCACTAGCAGTGTAAGAATATAAAAGATAAGGCTGGGGGAGACATAGGGACAGAGGGAGCGACCTGCTAAAATCGTGTCACGTAGCTCTAATTCATCTGCTCTCATTAGAGTGAGCTAGGGACAGCAGTTATGTCCAAGAGCACAGCTCTGCACATGACACACGAACGGTTTGGGGAATAGAAAATTGCTTTCTCAGGAAGCCCAGCCAATTAAGGACTTGACCATATTGAATGTCAAGTGTTAATTTAGGTTTTTCTTCATTTTCCCAGCGGTAATGTGGGTCTTGTGATGAGCAAATACATGTCAAGAAAAAGTTGATTGCATGAAGGACCTGAGTATTATATGTCACTGGCAAGTCACAAATGTACTCTAGCCTTTTAACCCATTAGGTGAGTCCAGGAGGAGGAATGGAAAGGATTAACTGTGCCATAATGATGAACTGAGCTCCAGCAATTTAAAGCTTGGAGACAGAGGTAAGCAGAATAGACAGTTTACTGCTACTAGAATAATAAAAGCTTCCGTTTCAGGACATCACCTAGGTGCTTGGTATCCTTTTTTGTTATCCCATCCAACGTAGTTTGCTTGCTTGATGATGCCACGATTTGTTTAGAGAACATGCACACAACATCCCCTCCTAGTGTATTCCAACGTTTTACAAACTCTTTTTAATTAAATTTTCATATGAGGTTCCCATTATTTTTATAAGACTGTTGTGCCCTGCACATACAGTTGCCATGTATTTTTTCTTTTAGATGGCTGTAATTGCTCAGCTGACAGTATCCCATTACAAGAATAAAAGACACAAGACACTCTCATCTCTGCAGCACTGGGTTCCTGGGTTTGAACCCTGACTAGGACACTTTCTGCAAAGAGTTTGTATGTTACATTCCAGTGTTTACGTAGGTTTCCTCCGGGTACTCTGGTTTCTCCACTCACTCCAAAAACATGCAGTTAGGTTATTTGGCCGCCAGACATTTTCCTTTGTATATGTGGAAAAAAGCAACACAACCAAAGTGTAGCACAAGCTACTGGGCACAATATGGTTGCATATTAACAGTAATACAGAAAAAACTAAATAAACAAAGAAAAATACAGGACAGCGACACCCTGTTAATGTTAAAGAGAACCTGTCAAGGTGACTGACCTATCGAAGCTAAAGTTCCCATCCAACATTTGAACTTGAAATTGTGTAACTTTCAGAAATAATTCCAAGTCTAGGGCAGAGCTTACAAATGCAGAAGCAATGGGGTTTTTTGCTATGTTAGGTAACAGCTGTCCAGACAGGTTTCATTTTGGGGTCCATTTATAAAGTTGGTAATTAGCATTATCTCAAGAAGTTGTCATTATACCATTAGAAATAATTACATTTAAAAAATCACCCTATTTATTAAAGCTGATGTGATTGCCAGCTTTACAAATGATCCCCAGGTAATGATTGAACTGGCTGACATTATCGTTTACTAGTGGTTTTACTACTACCGCCACATTTATTATTGTATAATATAGGGGCGATAAGCATGACTGCCACTTTACAGATCGCCAGGTAGCTTTTGCAATTTTCAGAGTAGCAAACTAAATTGGTACAAATTCTCATTTTAAACATCCTGATCGCCACTAATGCAGTGATCCCCAATTGAAGTAAATGGGTTGTGAACGGCATATTTAAATAGGGCTATCAGTTTCTCCATTTAGTGGAGTTTCTAATCACCAATTTAGTGAAAGTATGGCAGAAAGAATGCCACTGTAGAGAGAAGTGCTTTTTGAAAATTCTGGTGTTAAAAAATTGACAAACATTTATTTTAAAAATTGGAGCACATATATACATGGCCATAAAGAGAAAAATCTGCCACTAGCTGTGCATAGAATAGACTTCTTAGAATTTGGTTAAAACATGAACTGACAGACTTTTAAAATTGCTCTATTGTCAGTGCAGGTGGGCCAAACCACAGGGTAAATGGGTTTTTCAGATCAGTCTCCATAGAGTAAAATGAATGGACTGGAGCACAAGCCACCTCATCAAAGTTCGCCAAATGACAGATGAATTTTGGTGGATAAAAAATGTGAGACACTAATGGCAAATCCCCAGTCCATAAATACCACAAAGAACGCCAAACTATTCCAGAGGACTGGAGAAGTTCAGCACTGGACCATAAATGACTGGAAAAACATGTTCTGGCCCATCTAGCAAGTGGTTTAGGAGTCATTTACAATAATGGGACTGGCCTGAGTAATACTAAAAACAGCAAAGAACTAATAGTCATAGAAATCTTTGTTGTGAGTAGAACTTATGATGATTGTGAATTGCGTGAATAGAGATCAGCTTTTAGACATCAGCTTTTTCCCACGTGGCAAGCTGGCAGTGATTTCTAAAAAAAAAAAGGATGGGGTTTAGTTTCTCCCTACTTTACCCAAAACAATAAAAACAAATAATCAGACTGCTGGCAAAAGATATACTCCTTAGTCCAAGTCTTTTCTTCCTAGGTCTGCTTATCTCCTGGAGCCACTTTTAAACCACTTCCCATCTACATGCATTCATGCAGTTACTTATAATAAAAACATGCCCGTGTAATGTGTGTTGTTATTACCCACTCATTGGGAAAGGGGGACAGGAAGTGACAAAGCAAGGACCTTGATGGCAGGGTGACCAGCTATGTTAAAATAATGTCTGCACATGTGCAAAATAAATTAAATTGTTAAAACCTTTATGAGATTTTAATTATTTGTTTTTATGTACTCAAGAAGCTCGAGAACATTTGCAACCCATAACAACCTAAATAATGTTTCTGCTAACTTTAAAGCTAAAAATGATATTAGGATTGTAAATGGTTGCTTTTTTTTCGGTTGCTTTCATGAAAAAGTTTTATGTATCTAAAACAGCCAACTTTTCAGTAAGGGTCTCTGGTAATGGATTTGGAGCTTGTATCAGTGGCATCAGCTTGACATCAGTTTGACATGCTTCTGAGATCATTCAGAATTCATTGACAGGTGCATTGACCTGCATTTGACTTTATAACCTGTAATTGTCCTGCTTCCAGTAGATTTTGCATTCCGTAAGACTATCATAGCAGTGCAAAGCCAACAAAAGTCCATCCACACAAGCCTTATTGGTGTCAACAAGTCAAAAAATTTTAATATTTTGTTCCCATGTGTGGCCAGTCTTCCTTCTCTGAAGATCAGCTGATACTTTATGTGGTGTTTTAAAGGTTCTTGTTTGAGCAGGTAAAGAAATTTGAATTAAAAATATGTGTGTATGAGTGTATACACAAACATTCCATCATAACATTGTAACTTTGCAGAATGGGTCACCGCTTTATAAAGACTCAGAGATCATCCAATTGACTGCACTGGCTACAAGGCAGGTAAAGTCAAGGGACATAAAGAAGTCTTCAGTGGTTATACTCAGACAGCAGAGGGTTAATGCCAGTTTATGTCTATTATGTTTTCACTGGGACTTTGTTAAGGCACCCAATGTAAATTTCAGTGACAGCAGCTCTTGCTGATTCAACCTTTTCTCTGTCACCTTTGACGGATGGTTCCCAATGCAATCAGCCACACCACCTCAGCAAGTCTTCAGTCCTGTAGCTGCTGAGTAAAACAGTGAAATCCAGAAGGTAATTATGATTAAACCCCCCCGAAAAAATACCAAAAAAGTCCTTCCTGTCTACATATAACCAGACAAGCTTTTTTCTAAAATGCAGTGCAAATCTATTTACTTTTGGTAATTATATTTTAGGACCTGCTAACCCCCCTTATAATTTTTCATCTTATTTATTTATTTGTTGATAAATTTAAGAAGTCAAAACACTGACACAGATGGATTATCTGAGTGTATAGGGTGAAGAGTTATAAATTAACACATTATTTGCTCCTAATGTGAAATACTTGAAGATGCATTTTCAGAGTCCCTTGACATCCACCCAAGTGTGGGCTCACATTGTACTCCCCCCCCCCCCCCCCAAGTGGCATTGCTTTGTTAAAGCGCTGAATTAGCATGTCAGGCCAGCTGCCTGTTCCATGACTGTGTGTTATGGAGACTTGTATTTTCTTGCTAGTCTTACTTCCTGCTGCCTTGGCCACACACAGAGGGCTGCATTTTGCTTAGCTTTGTTTTTTGCCAGTTATTTCTCCTCCATCTTTTTCAGGTAGAACAGCTACAATAAAAGCAATAAAAAAAGTAACTCTTATTTACACGTATACAGAGTGCTTAGTATTACTTGCTCGACACACCACATGATATGGATTTATTCAGGAACATTATGCAAACTACCTTGATGTATAACTAATATTCTAATTTAAACTTTTGAAAATGTAGTCAAGAATGTCAACTGTGAAATTTAAGGTGATGTTTTGTCACTGAATTGAATTGCTACTTAAAGGATAAACACATGTGTGTTCCACATGGACAAATTACAGGATTACTTATCTCAGTTACCAAATTAGTGTGATGCTGTAATTAAGAAACACTGAGGCTATTATTAAAACAAAACAGACCTATGAGTTCTTAAAAGGAACAGTCATTTTTAAAGCAGTTTAAAACAATATATATAGGTAATGTGTCCTGGTCAAATTTAGAATAAAATCCTCTACTACATTTAAGAAAGAAAGTTTACCGGTAAAAATAGGTGATAAACTGTCCCCAAGATGAAATACAGGCACCTTGGAATGTTTTCTTGTTTTCAAATCCTCTGACATTCTAATGCAGGAGTGTCAAATTCAAACACACAACGGGCCAAAATTGAAAACTTTGACAAAGTTGGGGGCCAACCTTGAGAATTACTGAAAAAATTGAGGCCAGCTAAATCTTATGAGTGGCCAGGTGCTGGAACTCCCTCTTCATTGAAATAGCAGCGCTACTACAATTCCTGGCATTACTTGCATCTATAAAACAGTCCAATGCGGGGCCACGCATAGGCAGAGAGTCCGCTGGTCTATAGACACGAGTGATGCGGGGAATTGTAGTAACGGCGCTATTTCAATGCAGCAGGGTGGGCCAGCTGCAGTTCATATTTAGGATTCCTTTGGGGGCCAAAAAAAAAGGACGTTGAGGGCCAGATTTGACATTCCTGTTCTAATGTGTAAATTTTGCCTATTTTTTTAAAAGATCTCTCCCAGTTCTTGCAGCTTTCTACTGGATTTTAGGGTTTCCTGTCACTCTGATGGTCTGGTTCTGATGGATTACAGAGGGCAAAAGAGAAAGGCTAGCTTTGAGCAGTGATAAAAGAATAGCTACATTTGCATGTTATGGTTTAGCGTTCAAAATGATATTTTAAAAGGTATGTGCACTTAGTGTTAGGTGCCAGCTTTTATATCCCCTGGCTAGTTTAGTCTGCTTTGAGGCTTCTCTCTCCCTGGCTCAGCTTCCTCGCTTATCGGAACTGGGGATCCTCCCTAAGGGTGCACTGCCTTTTTCCCAAACAGAACATCTCCAGCTCCTGTATACAGGTACAGCACACTGTCCCTCCGCTCTCTGCAGGTTCCCTGCAAGTTCTAAGTCAGGTTTTGCATGCATTTGTGAGTGACTCCTTACCCTATCCCTTTGTCCAACACTTTTTTCGGCGCACCAGAATGCAGGACTTTTCTCTTAAATGGGTGAAAGTATGAGTGGACTACATACTAAGAGTTATCTGTGAAATATGCCATCTTGACTTGGTGAGCCAAAGTTTTTTGAATGGCAGTGATACCAGACTGAGGCCTATCAGTGTAGGTTGTAACAGCAAGAAGTACAGAAATTACCCTGCTGGAGCCAGAATTCTCCTGGTAGGAACATTTCAAGTGTCCGGTGAGACTTCTGCTCTGGGGGCCACTGAACCCAGCAAGCCATTCAAGTAAGCCATATTGTGCGACAGTTCATGGATGAGCATTGCAATATTTACTCCGTGAGAATCTTCAGTGTTCTGGGGAGACAGGTGGACCCCTACCCTGGGGACTACTGGAATGAGATTTACACAGGACGGCGGCCTGTGCCCCAGCTGCGTTCCTCCTAAGCTCACTCTTGGTGTGTGCCAGACCATTGGATTATGTTTGATAATATGATCTGGTTGCTTCTGGCACTGTGCACATCTTTAATTTTTGCTTTTTTATTGTTCCCTCCCTTTTTGTTAAATAAATATGGAATATTCTTAAAAGTAATAAAGATGTAGGAATTTGGTGGTTTTTCTGCAGACAACTCAGAATGTTTGATATTGTCTCATTTTCTGTCCTGGTAACAATGGTCACAAGGAAAAAGAGAGGATACTGACAGCAGTAGAAACCTGACAGAGGTTCAATCTTTTCACCATTTTATTTAAAACAATAAAAAAGTTTGGCTTTAGATTTACTTCTTGTAGCCAATGTACAGTGTTATTAGTGTTGGTAAAAAAGAATCCAAAAAAGAAAGGGCCATGTTAGGTTATATTGTAGCACCCATTAATCATTATCAAACGCAACAATTTAAACTAGTGTTACAAAACTGGGGTTCAGTGCTCTGCTACAAATAGCCCCGCTTTAGTGATTCACAGCTAAAGCATAGAGAGGAATGAAGTGCAATTGTTGGTAAAGATCTTGTCGCTGACATGAATGCTGCTCAATTGCTGAGTGACAGATCTACAAATCGCTGTAAAATTAGCAAGTTAGTCATTTCATAAAAAAATAATTAGTAAAAAAAAAATAGAGAATACCCAGAAAATAAATCTCCATTCTGTCATGTCCCTAAGAATAGAGCTGTGCTTGTGTGTGAGTAGTTTGTTTGTTCAGCTACATGATCTTGTTAGAAAATTCTAAACTGAGGATAAGAATCCTCATCAGCTGAGCAGAAAATGACTGATTATTCTCCATCCTGTGTTGTTGCCCCGAGGAGTGCTGTAACCATCAGTGAAGTGACACAAGCAAGTCACAAGCTTGTCACATTGTGAGGGCAGGTCAGAAGGTTTGGGCAGAGAGCCGCAAGGTTTTGGGATAAAGGTGAACATTTTCATGTGCATGTGTTCCTGCAAACTTTGGAACGTTTGTTTTTCCCAGAAACAAGCGTCTTTTTCCATCTGCTCAGCATGGCAGGGACAGGATTTGGGAGATACAGACTGATGTTTGTAACGTTAATTTCTCTCAGGTTAAACTAAGGCTATTGTATTGTGCTGAGATTCCAAGTCACATGAAGCTTTTATTGCCACTAGTGGATCATGGCCTGGAGGGAGGAGGGAGGTGAGGATGGAGTGTATCAGTGGATGTATGTGTATATGATGGAGGAGGGGGAGCACATTGAGGGAAGGGAGGGTTTAGGGGCAGCCAGGAGGGAGGGAGTGAGGGATGACTGAGACACTCAGGAACTATGAGAGGAACACTTCCCTTGGAAAAAATGACCATCCAACGTGAGTCTGATCCGCTGTGACAGTCACTTACAAGCATTTTTTCATTTACGTTTTTTTTTTCTTTTTTTTAATGTTCCCTAAACTTTGGCTGTTTTTTCGCAAGCCCAGACAATTAACAGCTGAAGAAAATATGACAGGACACACGCAAAAGAGGTTGGGAGATAGAGGGAAAGGAATGCACCAGAGCGGAGAAAGCTGAGTTTGATCTTTGTTTAATCAGCCAGAGATTTTTTTTTGGTGTCCCTCTCCCATCTTCTTAATGTATTTCTAATTTTTTTTTTTTTTTTTGCACTGTGTACGAAGGCAGAAGTGAGATCTGTTAACTGCTCCACACTGACTGAGAGGCCAGAGCAGCTCATGGTACTGTATGTTACCACTAATACTCCCTTCATACCTTCTTACATATTCTATTCATTTGGTGGGAGGGGAGGGCTATGGCATGAAAGGGGAAGGCACACATTGGTCTCTTTGCAATTTCCTTAACCCTCTTTCTACTGCATTAACATCAGCAATAACATTAGCGTTAAAGGGGTTAAATACGGCTCTTTCCAGATGTCCTGACAGCTTGGAAGAAATCTCTAGGCACGTTAATTCATAGCATGGTACCCTGGGCTGCTACGGTGGCCAGGCAGAGAAGGTGTTAAAATTCCTTACTGAGATTCCCAGGTCTTGATTGTACAGCATAAGCAGAGAAAATCTTATGTATGACATTCCCTATGAAGACTGTATAGGTAGCAAACTGTATATGATTTAACCACTTCCCTACCAGGCACAATGCAGGTCAGTGAAAATATAATATATTATTGGTACAACTAAGTGGAGTAATTCCAAGCAGATGCTGGAAAGATGATTCAGTTACAGAAAGAAAACTCTCTTTGCTCAGGAATGCTAGAATTGAATTATCCTATTTGTTTGACCTATTTATTAATTCACTAAGGTTTTTAAAACAGTAAAAGTTAACAACACCTATTCTTTAATTTCACCACTACAATGGTCTCAAGTTTGTAAAACTTCAACAAGTTTCATAGCTGTTCTTGAACTGATATTTAGGAGATGAATCACCCTGTACTAATGTTAGTTGATCGCACTAAATTCACATGCTTTCACGTGAAATTCAGGTTATGGGGACGTTCCTATTCTCTCAAATGACTCTTTTTCAAAAGGTTTTTAATCCCATCTTTTACCTACATTGCTCCAGAGTTAGCTAGACTCCTTTTATTAATTTGTGGTAGATTATAAAATGATGGCACTGTACGGTAAGTTTTAATGTGGATTCTGAAATCTCTGAGCAATCAGCTAGCTGTGATTTAGGCTAGGCGATTACGGGATGCTCTGCTGTCTTCCTAGAAATTTTGCTGTCGAGTCAAAAGAAGCTTTACAAAAAGAAGCTGGGGTTATCATGGATTTAAGAGTCCCGATCTTACTTCTCTGTCATTCCTGACCACTGAAACCAATTTATGTTAGAAAAGCTTGTAATCAAAGCTACTGTTGCTGGAACCTACTGGTGTCTTCTTGAAATTCCCTCAAACTTACCAAAACAATTATACAAAAAATATCATATTAACCCACATTCGTATATCATAAATATTATTACACATATTTTGAATTGTGGATATTTTTGGTTATTTCAGCAAAACTTCTTTATACCACAATACATAAACCAGTCTCAATTTTTCTGTTTAATACGAAATGATAGAAGTTTATTAGATACCACCATCATTATACCTGTGCACACCAACATTAGGTAGACGCACCTAAAGAGACCCTGTCTGGACAGAACTGTGGAAGCTGCCAATGCTGACCTGGAAGCTGCAAGCTCCAGGATTTTTATTTATGTTTATATTGCACTTTATAGAAAATAAGCCAACTGGAACCAGCATGTGTGTATCAGGTTTACAGACACCTAATATAAACATGCTTGTTCCAGGCCACTCACTTAATGGGACAGGAATTAGGATAACAGCCCCCCAAGCCAAAACCTTAAAAGAAATCAGCAGTACAAGTTCTTATAAATCTTTTCTGACAGGTTGCCTTTAAAATTCGCTGAAACATTTTCAATCAGAAGTCACATAACAGGCTTACATGGTCATCAGCTGCTTCAAGCACTTGTAACAGCTACTAGATATCTTCATCTGAATTATGATGATTTTTAAAAAGACCATTTTAATAGTTTACTTTGCCATCAGAGCTATTCACCTATTAATATTGTAGAGGTTTTTTTAGTAAACTATACTGCTGGTTGGAACAAGCTATGACTGATATGTATAAATCCCTGTTAACATTGATTTTTATGTAACAAAGCATTTCAAAGTAATTTATTCAATGACAGTGGTGTCCCTGTCTATGTGCTACAAGTTGACATACACAGCTTCATCTCTGCTTAAGTATAGAAAGCATGGCAGGGACCTGTTTCAGAATCAAGTAGCATACTGTCAGGGAAATGATGACTAATTTATTTATAACTATAAAAGAAGATGGTTTTATCTGATGACTATAACATTCTGATTAGTGCCCCGTTTATGATGGTTTGCTTTTCCCCACAGTTATATTGACAGGGTTTATGGAAGCTGTAAACTGAATGAACTATCAGCTCAAGCTACAAAATGGTGATTTATGGGAAGTTCCAGAGGCACACAATCCAGACACATTCATTAGCATTATCTCTGATTTTCAGAGGACAAACTACAGTAGTTTTATCTGTGTAACTGCTGGATTGAGCAAATAAGGAGGGATATAATTGAGACAGTATAATTTACTATCCACAGATCACTTGTATAGCAGTCATTTTCAGCAGAAGGGCGATTAACCCATATGCTTGAAAAGTTGCACTGTGGCCTTTGCTGTAAAGTAAGTTGTAAGAGTATAGCTACAATTTTCATTTGATTGTCTCTTTACAGCATATACTTCTTTGTGGCTTTTATATCTCTGTTAAAGAGGGACCTATGTCCATGGCGGCCCAGACAGTATATTTATTGGCAGTCTTACCTGTTTCTGAAAGCTTTGCAAATCAGCATCTTCCCTCTCTGGCCATTGGATAGCCTTTGATGATGTCATTTCTGTGCACACATGCCGAAGTTACATTGTTTCAACCGTTAGGAACAGGCCAAGAGTATATACTGCCTTAGGCATTGTGCAGAGATAAAACTGTGAAGAGAATGTAAAATTATTTTTTAGCTAAAAAAAAGCAATGTCTGCTACGAAAAAAACTCCATCTTCTAAATTAGGAAATGCCATCTGACCATGTACAAGGAATAGTTATAATAATATAACTAAATAAAATGCTTTGCATTCACTCAAAGGAGTGCTGGAGGGTAGCTTGTTGATCAGCAGTGTGATCACAGATTAAGAAATTGTGCCCAGAGCTATAGCCACGGGGTAAGACAGTGTCTGCGGCAGATGGAATAGTATTTTGCAATGAATGTCATACACCATTGAAAATCCTATTAAAAGCTTACTCCTTTACCAATATATGTAGGATAAAGAGTCATGTACCCCTTATTGATAATCACCTTTCCATGAGCACTCCTGTTATCATCAGCTTCTTGAAATGCCCTGAGTGATGCCATCTCCCCCTACGAGTTGCACTGTAGGAATTGTTTGGTGCAGAATGGAGCCTATTTAGGAAGAAAAATAATTGCTTTTAATTTCACCACACTTCGAAAAATGACACATCTTTGTCAAAGGGCAACTGTAGCTTACCTCTGCAATAATTAATTATGCCAGGTTTAGGGTGGTTTACATTTAATGAAAATTGTTTGCTAAGAAATTATCCTTAAAAAAAGCCCTTATAAATTGGTTAAATCTACAAAAAAGACCTTGTTTATTCTTTGTCAAAATACTGTAAAAATGAGTGGAGATATCTTTTACATTTTTTAATATAGTCTCAATTTTTATAAATATGAATAATTTACTATAATTCACAACTGAGTCCTGGAATGATGTATAGGCAGGTGGGAGCAACCACAGTATGTGGCAGGGAACATCCAGATGTGTCAGATTCATATGTTTCAGTGGACGTTGTGTCGGCTGTGGGTATCTCATAAGGTGATTAATAAATATCCTTTTTACAGTGGTACATTTTGGAACATGTCTTGTACACACATAGCCTTCTTGTCAGTTGAAGTTAAAGTAGTAAAAAGAGGAACCTTACCTACGGGATCTGTACATAGCTTAACAACTGAAGGACATTTTCAGGTAGACTCATTAAGGTTTGATAAGTTCGTGAGAATTTTTTTTTTAAGTGGGACCACTGGAGTTCACCACTGTGAACCAGTTCTTAACCTGGTTATAACTGAAATGAATTGAAGTGGTAGATATTTTTTTTTTGTATAGATATTTGGTTACAGTGTGGTATTGCTTCATGCAGGGTCCCAGAGTGGTCTGCCATTCAAACTGCTGGGCGCCATATAAAGGTAACCTCAGGAACTGAGGTTCCTGAGGTTACACTTATCTATATTATATATTTGTCCAAGCAAGTGAATGCACAAATCTATCACTTCTAGGTGTAAAGCTACGTACACACGTCAGATTTTTATCGCCCGATAATCGGTATCGGCCAATTATCGGGCGAAAATCTGCCGTGTGTACAGTCGGTGTCGTCCATCGTCCGGACGACCGACCTGCCGGATCCACGGACGATTGACGACAGCCGATCGTAATGAAAGTGAAGGGGAGAGCGCGCAGCAGGGTGCCTCTCCGTCGCTCTCCCCCTCCCCTCTCCATAGAGCATGAATGGTGCTGTATGTACAGCACCGTTCATGCATCGTGCACTCCCTCGTCGTTGTAAAGGATCGTGAAAGATCCTTTCCAACGACAAAAATTGGCAGTGTGTACGCAGCTTAAGGAAGCATGGCACTCATTCCCCTTTGCTCATGTGATTTTGTGATAGGTGATAGCTGATAGTAGCTGTGATAATTAGTGGCCTCAGTCCAGGTTGTTTCCCCCACCCAACATCGGGCTGCTTCTTCTAATTTTCTAATTCTGACATGTTACAATGCCTCAATTTAAATTCTAGATTTTGTACGCATATTGAGGTCTATTTTTTTGTAAAAAAACAGGAACAGCATTATATATATATATATTTATAGTACTGATACACTAACGGGATGGAAACTAATGTCAAATGATTTTCTCATAGCCATAGATATTTGTGACATGATATATTTTAGGGCACTAAAATGGATAAAGACATATCACACCTGAAAAATAATATTTGCAATACCATGATAATTTTCCAGATATAAATAACTGATATTGCAGCTTTCATACTACAGCTAGACACAATAATAGGACAGTTACATCACTTGTTTTTGCTGAACATACACAAAACACGTTGTAAATAGCATTTTCTCAGCCTGATTTGATTCCTCAGAGATTTATAGCTGTGCTCTGAACCTTGCAGTCTCTTAAGGGGACACTTTTTTTTTGCAGTTTTGAGAAATTTTCCCTTTTTATCATAGGCATGTCATTCAAGTAATAAGACTTTTATTATGACCAGAGATAGTATGAATTCCAAGCATCAGCAGCAAAATAGAATAGTTATATGACCATCTTGAACTGGGGAAGAAGAATAGAGGGCACTTATCATGGACAAGCATGGAAATACTTGTGATATATAGATGTGAACCTAGTAAAAATATACCTCTAGGGGTCAAGTTTACATTTGTAATTAATAAAACATTTTGGTTAGATGACACCAAGAGTGCTTAAATATTAAGAGAACACAAGACCTATAGAGCCTACGTTTTAATAAATATTTCAGAAATTTGTGAAATATAAACAGGATTTCATGAAAAAATCTATAACCAAAGACTCTTTCAGTAAAAACAGTATGTCACAACAATCTCTAGATAAGGATATATGGGTCAGATTATTTCCATTGTAAATTTTTTATTTTTGCAGTGAACGTAGGTACTTTCTATCTGCCAAGACAATATAATACTATATAATACAACTATATTAAAACAGAACTAAACTTTAAAAGAAAAAAAAAAAACATTCTAGCAGAAAGTTTTTGGTAAAAGTGACTCTTATTCTAAGAGTATGTGGCTGTCATTGGTGGAGGAAAGTACAGGGTGGGGGTGACATACTGCAGAGTTGGTTCTGCTTTAAATGACCAGCAGAGAGATTAGAGCAGAAACACATTTTCATTGGTGTGGGAGAGCTTTACATGTTTGTATGCTTTGCATGCTTACAAATTTTGACACAAAGTTACTTACCTCTTTGTAAGTTAACAGTTCTAGGATTCTTTCACTACTGCATCCTTCAAAGACGCCATCCTCGCCACTTACACTATCAGGCCAACAGCAACCCTCTTCAGCCATTGCATTGTCACTGATGATGCAACTCCTGTGCTCTATTTGTGGCAGTGCTGCATCTAAATCTGGGAACTACCGTGCATGGCTTGTGTACTGTGCAGTATAGGCAAAAAAAACACAAAATTCCACCAGAAGCTATGGATTTTTTTTTGTGTCAAAACCTATACCTCCTGGTAACTTAGTTCCCCCTTAGGATGTTGAAACAGTGGAGCACAACGTAACCTTTATAGTAAAAGTTTTTTTTATATAACTTTGCTGTTGGTTTAACTTACTTTGGGTGTTGTTTATTTTGCAAAATGAAGGTTAGTAAAAAGGATCCCAGGTGGTGCCTGCTCTTCCTAGGTAGCACTTTTAGTAGTATAAATGCTGCACAAATTATACTAAAAGTTCTAATAGAGAAAAAAATCAAATAAAAGTTCTTGACTTTTTGCATTCTTCTGGGTCATTGGATTTGATTTACATAAGACATTTGGACCTCATTCTCTAAACTAAGTGAAAATTTCCTTGCAAGGTGAGAGTTCATTTTGCTGAGTGAACAACCTATATTGCAAAAGTAAATCAATATCATTAACTGTTAAAGTATTGAAGCTAGAGGGTTAGCATGGCAGACTGGCATTTTTTAAGACGTGAAAAGTCCAATCAAGAGCTGGTTACTACTCTAACACACTTTTCATATGTACAAAAGCTGCACTTCTGCAGCTGAGGATTTGGACCACCTGGGGCAAAATGACCACCCTGTCTACATTAATGAATAAATTGGCCGCTCCTCTGCATTATTATGTAACGGATAGGTTTCAGGGGAATACAGATTTGTTCAGTTTAACAGCATTATTACTGTTTTTATGACAAGACATCACACATGCTAGCAGTAAAATAATATCTACACAAACAGTAGCAGGGCTGCAGTTTAATATTTGCAAAGCATATCCAGTTACGTATACTGTATGTGCATATACATTGGATGCATTATTTTTTTCCTTCTATTAGTTAGGCTGTCTTTCTTGTAATAGGCAAAATAAAAAATGCATTGCTGGACATTTGCATTCTGTCGTCCTGCTAAATTAGGAACATCTCACTTTTAAAAAATGCCCAGCCAATACACAAGTCTCATTAACCGACCTTGTGTATATTGATGCCTGAGGAGCCTGAGCCTATCTGTAACTTCCATTCTTTCACAATGTTAACCCTTTTGTTGTGGTAGATCTGTACTCTGCGGCAGGCTGCTGCTTTGTTACCACAGTGTATTCCATGATTTACTGGAATGTGACTGTGTGCAACATCAGACCCTTAAGAATTTGTCTGAGTGTGTAGAGATGAGTTGGTGGGGTGTCATGGATAAAGAAATAAACTAAGCTTGGAAAATTAAAAAAATAAATAGTTTACCATCTTTAGCAATAAACTCTGTTGAAGTCACTGCGCCAAATGTTGCCTAATATATATTACAGTGTACTCAACATCATTTTAAGTAGTGTGTAGTGGGTAATAGTAATGACGTTATTTAATAGTATTAAGCAGTCTTAAGAATCAATGTTTTGTTACATATTGTAGATTAACACATTTTTAAGTCAGAATAATCAGTTTTAGGGTGATTACTGTATTCACTGCGCCTTATTCAACTACCTGTATTGCTGTGTACATTATTACATAAAGGATAGTATATAACATTGCAAGTAAGAGTACACATTATTATTATATAAGCATATGCTTGTAAAAAATATTTATATATAAAATGTTATTATATCACATTGTTTTTTTCTAATTTGAGTGAGTTCTCTTGTACTTCTAGATTTCTAGCGCACAATGCTACTTTAAATATAGAGAGTTTAGAGGAAACTGAGATGTACTTCTTGGAGATGTCAGCCTAGGAGGAGAGGCTAAAGTGGGTCATTAAAATCCAAAGGGCTTATGGTATTATTCAGAGGGGTTATTACATGGCTAAGGTTGGGGCAATGAGTATACACAACCTAAACCAGTCTTTCTCAACCTTTTTTAGCCCTGAGCAACCTGTAAAATATTTTTTTTTGTAGGCTGGTGGGTAAAAAATCATCCTAAATTGGTGGCCAGTACAGGGTGCCGCATTTACAAACAAACACCATTGGAGCCATGCAGCTCACTCCACTAAGTGGTGTTGGCCCCAGAACTATACAGGCATCATCTAATAGGATCTAATCAGCCACACTTCAAGGAGCTCCTGGAAAATTGTGAAAGAACCCTGGTTGAGAATGGATACCTTAAATTATCTGAAACACTAAGAATGACATCCCACATATCAGAAGTGCTACTATGTACTGACCCTGCATACAGAATAAGATAAACTGGCATAAAAAAAAAAACAAGAAAAGTATTACAATGTAGCATTCATACATACGGAATATGAATAGATACTAAAAAATACATTCAGCGTGCAGAACAAGAGAACTTAGCGCTGTGCAGAATCCATTTCCACTTTAAACTATAATTGTTCTACTTAACAAATGAGAAAGCTGAATTGTGATTGAAAGATTGTTTATATTAATTAGTACATGGCATATATGGGTACACTGCAAAATAGCTTTGGTGTTGTGAACAAAAGGTTACTTAAAAGCTTAAAAGTGGAAGGTACACTTTGATGCCAGGTAAGCCACACAATTCTAGATCTGAAACAACTTAAAGCAGAAGCTTTTTTCTTTAAAACATGCTTTGATAAAAACTTCTTTTTAGTTTGTTCACTCGGGAAGTGTAAAAGGGTATCCTGATCTGGTCAGTAGGTTCTACAAATGTGCTAATAGTGGTTTTCATCTCAGTGCCTGAGAAAAAGAAAAGGGAATCAGTGCAGGCCTGACCTTTGGCTGGGCTTACTCATGCTCTCTTTTTACAGAGGACTTTCCTTTTTTACCTAATTTAACAGACATTTCCTGTTTGTTACACTTCTGCTCACAATAAAGCAGCAAGGTTATCAAAGCATTACATTTAGCACTTATCACTGTAGGAAGTGATAACTGCAATATTGCTCATGTTCACTTTTTTAGTATGGCATTCTCCATATATGTAGCCAAGACAAGGAATGAATAGTATACAATGCTTTACAACATGTGTATTAGTCTTAAGAGATTTTGACTTCAGCACATAGTCATTGGGTTTCATTTACAACTGACAATGAATGATTTTCTTTCTGTCATTCAGCAGTAGGAATCATAGAATTTTCTCATGAAATTCATTTTGCATTGAAACAAAAGCAATCTATTACTTTTTTTATCATTTTTTGGAGGATATGTTTGAAATACTTTATTTTAACACTTTTGTTTAGTATTTGTGTTTAGATGTTTTTTTTTTGTTTTTATCTTACTCCAATATTTTTTTTTCCTAATGTGAAAACAGTTAAATCATAAGGCTGATTTGTACTTTTGTACTTTTGTTACAAGAGCAGCAATGAGATAGTTGATATAGTCCATGCACACCTAAACTTGGAAAATTCACTTTGCGTTTGGTTACCATATAGCATTCATTTTAATTATAGTTTAATGTGACTGAATTGATACCATCTTATAGTGAGCTTCTTTGGGGGAACAGGAACTTATGTGGATGGATCAAAATGATATGTAAAGCACTATGTAATATGCTGACACTGTATAAATACTGAAAACAAATGTAAGACACATAAGAGTTTGGTAAAGCTTAAGGAGGGTTTATACACCGAAGTGCTGCATAAAATCTAGCTAAATGGAACTACATACCAGAAAAAAATCTTCTAAAAATCAAGTTTACACTGCCCACCTGCCAATGATACAGCAATTCTTTCCTCCAGTTCACCAATCCACATCAATTTTAAAACAGAACTCTGGGCTCACAGCCAAATACAGTTGAAATACATATATGCTCACTGTTTACCTGCCAAGTGATTTGTTTTTCTGTGCAATCAGTCTTGTGATTTACACAAATAGGCCACATTGCAAAGCCAAGTGACACAAACATTTCTTGGTTCAGCAATACAGCTGCCTAGATTACAATGCAGCCTACAAAATGTTAGGCAAATGTTATTATTTGGAGATCTCTTTTATAGGTCCCACGTATGTGTCCTGCTTTAGTCTCAAAACCAGCATCCTCTACATGCACTCTTCAACATGTTTAACATACGTCATATAAATGTACTCCTATATCTATATATGTCTAATAGATAATACTCCTTTCACTGTGCATAGCAGTAGGGCTCAGATTAGATAGGGGTATTACCCATTGGAGTTCCACCTAAACAGTTTATGAGGTACCCAGATGGCCAAACCTTAGTTCAGATGAGGGTTAATGGGTCCAAGGTGGTGCTTACTTTGGCACACAAAACTACTAACATGCAGCACAGCTTGAGCAGATTTCAGGACATTAACATAGTGATTAACAATGCTTTTAGGTCCACAGATAATACATTTTATAAAAACGCGCTCTTACCCATATGCAGCCAGTCACAAAAAAAAATCAGTGACAAAAAAATAAAAATAAATGTCTTTCCTCTACTTGGCATACATCATGGCAATATTATCTATTAAACTGAAATATTCTGTGATTTAACCAAAGGTATATTAGATTAAAAGTCAACTGTGTATATATGATCTATATTGATAATATTGTTTATCTCATAAAAATCTGTCAGTCAAACAGAAACACACATTTGTTAAGACTGTGTGGGATGCTGGCAGCTAGGCAGACATTATTCTTTTGAGTGCTGTTCCAGGTTAGAAGTTCACTTCATGCTCTGAACAGGTTTACACATTCCCTCCTCCCTACAATAGTTATACCGTCGCTTATGGCAGGAAGAAGAAGGACCTATAATTTTAAGAGACCAGAAGCTGCTGGAAAAGGCCACACACACTAATGGGTACTTTGCCAAAAAAGGCATTTAAAATGGAATGGCGTTAAGAGAATGGAAGGAACCGTTACATTTGTGGCCTATAACTAAGTGTTAAAGACTGTTAAAGACGGTGTCACTCCCAGACCTTGTTTCTGTTAAGCTAGATGGAAAACTCTCCCTTTTCTTTCTCCCCTCCCTGTCTTCTTGGAACAGCAAAGGAACGACCTTGCACTCAAACACAGATGCTGTTCAGTGGATGGAGGTCTCTACAGACTAGTAGCATTGTGTTCAGGGCCACTTTGTCTTTTTCATTCAGTGCATACATGGCAGAAACAAAAAAACACCTTTCTAGCTATTGTGGTGTATTAGTTTATTTTACTCGATGCACAATAACTCTACTTGAAACAAACCAAGCTTCTGTTTTTCCATAAGACAGTATAATATATTATTACATTCTGTATGTTGTTAACAAAATATATATTTATATATGTTTTTTTAATTACACCACGGCCACTATAGCACATGGACGTTTGCTTATGCCCACTGGCTTTTGAATAATGTTTTAGACAGCTTTAGAGCTATCACTATGGGTCACACATGAACAAGGGTGTCGGATGCAGCACATTAGTACAAAAATGTTTTTGTCACACATTGTAGGTATCGCAGTCCATACTGTAGTAAGAACAATTCCAGACCCAGCACTTATGGCTAACGTTATATAAAAGACCTGTAGAGTCTTTTGAGGTCACATTCATGGACAACTTCTAGTAAGGTAGCTTTTCACTTATTTGTACTTTTTCACATGCACACAAATTAGGAGGTATGATTTTTCTGTCTTTCTTTAAACAATGATTAATTTAATAATTTATTTAGTTTATTGGGATTTTTTCCATGAAACCTAACTTTAATCTAAAAATTATACATCTGTGATGTTCTTTTAGGTCATTTCTCGTCCACTTAAGGCATTATTAAAGAAACCCTTTACTACACACAATTACAAGAGTCATATATGCTAAATATATGTATAATGCTTAATAATACTCAATAAGTGGTAGTGGTAAAAAATCCATGGCATTTATTGCTACAGGTTGCCCACTGCCAGCCTTTAGGCACCTGAGAGCAATAAGAGTTGGTAACTGCTAAGCCTTTTTAGACATTTGCAAAGCTTTTGCAGATCTTTGTAAATGTCCTGCAGAGCCTAGCAGAGCTATGTATTTTATTTCACTTTTTTGAACAGATCTGTTTGTTTCAGTGTTAACTATTTTTTGTTCACATGCAAAATGCCACAGTGCAAAAATACATACAATTGATTGGCCTTTAACCATACAGTGTGAAAATTAAATTACCCCTCTTGCAGTTTTTGGGTTAGTTTACAGTTTTTACTCCTGGATTTGTTTGCAGTTCTCCTACATTAAATTACAATAATAAAAAAAAAATTACCATTCAATTATTATTAATGTAAAATTAACATTCAATTATTCTCTGTCTACCTAAAGAAGATGGTGACCCATTTTAATGCAGATCTTTCTGAAAAGCAAAGAGTTAAACATTTTCATAAAAATAAGCATCTGCTAAAAATGTGACACAATGTGTGTGTGACCATGGAGTGTGTGTTGAAGTTTATGAAGATAGGTTAAAATAGGAGCAGAGAAAGGGGTGTGGAGTAGTGGGTGTAGCAGTCATTGTAGCGGAGCAGTGCTGGTGTGTGTGACACATGGTTTTTGTCTTTTCATCTTCCTCATAAGCCAGAAAGTTTCCTGCCGCTTCTCTTCCTAGCTCTTGACAAATGATTGCCAGATGTTGAGATCTTTTCAGACCTCTTTCCCTCTCCCTTCAGTGAAATTGCAGCAAGGGGATATTCAATTCTCCCTCGCCCATTTCATCTCCTATCCACATCTGCCAGGGACACACAGGCATCACTTTCTCTACACGAGAGTTTAAAGTTTATTCTGCTCTCCTTACCTTCCCCTTTGCGTGCTCTCCTTTATCGTATTAATATCTGGCTGAAGTTCTATATCAACATAATGAAGCCAGCCTCATTCTTTTCACTGGTCGGAAGCGTATGGACAGTTCATATTTGGTTCTGCTTATCTTGACAAAGCCATATTTAGCAGACCATTGTTATGTCCAGTCTTGGTTGTAAAAAAAGCAATAAGCTAAACATGATAGCATTGTTACTGTATCATTTTAGTCATTTCCAATAATAATTGATTTACCAGTCTTGATCCATTTGTACCAGTGAGGGTGATTGTTTACACACAAACTTACATATGATGTATACAAATTTATTTTTTTATTTAATTTCTGTAAAGTTAAAATGGTGGATTCAATTTGTCATATGAAAGTTCTGTTACATCCCAGTTAACAATAAAATGCATTATATAAAATGAATGTGTACTGCAATGTGGTGCAGTGCGATAAAATTAAAACGCCATTAGCACTGAACACGTGTACCCATCACAGCTTACATACAAGGGTATAGAAGCCAGACTTGTGAAAAGTTGCACGTCCCTGCTTTTATGCTCTCTTAGGGGCCACTCTGTTTTCATGATATCTATGTATTATTGTGTACCTGTGTATATAGAGCCAATGTACCCTACATAGTAAAAGAAGTGCAGCATGTTTTTATAATAGGGGAAGCTTTATTTATGGAATCAATTGTTCCAATTAAGGTATTGGTATTGAGAGCTATACTGTGTAGATACAAATTGTGTGATTTTTTTCAATGGCTTCCTAAGTCATTGTCATGGAACATGATCTGTATACTTATAGGTCTGTTCTTGAGAAGATGCTAAATCAAGTGGCTCAGTATAAAATCCAGGTAAATATTTTTTAGAAGGATAGGTCATCTGTGGAAGCCTGCATATTTCTTTCAGTACAGAAGACCATATATCCAAATGCAGCCCTAGAGGAGAAGAAGACCTATTTAACTGTAAGTATAGACAAGATTTGGCCTACGTACAATAGTCAATTTGTGTGAGGAAAGCAGCATAGATGTTAAAAATGTTTTGTTTTCCTGCTACTTTAAATTGTAATATGTGTCTGATTTACAGATAGCTGGCCAGAATTATGACTTTCTGGCACTGTTTCATATGCATGTGTTCCATATGGTTTACTGCACAGTATGTGCACAATAGGGGAATGAGATATGTGGAAAATCGCAGAAATATAAATATTACATATGTAGAAAGTAATACCTCCTCATAGTTTCAGAAAGGTTTATACATGCAAGTCTTGCATATTACAGTTCTAACACTTGAGCAAGATGATGTTATATGCAATCACAATATGCTTTTATCTTATTTAACACATTTTAATTGAAAAAATTGAATTTAATTGACTACAAATTTATTTTTTTCCCCATTTTCAACATTTTATCTTTTTTAGATTTTCTAAGAAATGTGCACATTGTAGAATATAATTGCATTTATTACTTTCACTTTTTCTAATGTTTACTCACTAAATGCTCCTGGATGCTGTGGCCCATAAGAAAAACATATAATCCACAATAATGTGTGTGGTGACATATCATATCATATAATGTCATATCATAATACTGTCCAATAAAAGATACATGATACTATCTATGAATCTCAAGAGGTCACTTGGATCACTGCAATCTATGGTTGGGTTTGTAAATAATTAAGGACAAAATTTAGAATTTGACCTGTTTGAATGACTCTACCAAATTGTTCACTCAGCTACTACATTGGAAAATAAAATTATGAAAAGCACTGCAGTGTAGGTGTGCATATGTATTGTGTATATGTGATTTTATGAAATGCAATTGAAGAACCTAAAGAGACCATTTAGTGTATAGTGTCTCTCTTGCTAGCCTACCCATGCAGTGCTCAGGTCTGTGGCAATCATCAGTCAAACACTGACATATGAGGAGGGGAAAAATATTGACCTTGTATCAGCTCAAACACAGACCATTACAGAGTTTACACTTGGATTTAGTATCTGGGAGATGTGTCCATGTAATGGGGTTCTAAATAAAATAACAATTAATTAACAAGTTAACATTTATGGCTTAGGCTTTCAAAGTTAAAGTAGAACGCCAGAGGGACTTTGGTGGTTTGCAGGTAAGTCTCCTGCCTGTCACATATGTGATTAGCTAATCAAAAATTGTTATTGGAATTATAATAGTTATTATACCAGTTATCATTATATGTACATTTAAGAGGCAAAAATGTCCCAATGCAAATTATTGTGGAAATATGAGGCTGCACATGCCTGTTTTTTTAATCATTTGATGTGGGCCCAATAAGGTTTGTCAAAGAAATCTAGACTTTTGCTGGACACATACGTTAGTCAGATTTTGTTTCCAATTTAAATATACATACTAACAATATGTAACAATTGCTGTGTAGAGAGAGGTTCCACCTGACCGGGTATCATTTTAATAGATTTTTTAGGGAGGCCATCAGCCCACACCGTTGATGGTAAACTTTGTAAATCTGAAAGGACTCACCTAAAACTAAACCTCACTGTGCAGAAGACATGATTGCATTTGAATCAGTACATACTAAGCTAAGGGCAAACATGTATTACTGCCATCCCACATTTTTACCTCAAGACCCATTTTCTGCCCAAAATGACGGAAGACCTCACCATGCAGTCATGTAAAACCTTGAAACATGAAAAGATTCTTTTCTATATACTATACACTTGTGATTATCAGAAACAGTACTTTGATTTCAGATGAAACACTGTAGATGCCCTTAGAGAACAGGACACGCTGTATTGTCATGCCTATGTGATGATTTCGGTTCTAGGAAACCTTCAGACATTTCAAGCTCTGTTGTAGGCTAAGTGATTTTGTAATTTTTAGTCTCGTTTAGGTTTTTTCAGTTTCCTCTGTACTTTCTCCTGGTTTCTTGCCATGGAAACCAAAGGAGGCAGAGAGGGGGCTACACACACAAGGTGTCATCCGGCCCCGCTCACCTCGGGAATGTCCTTCAGAGGACAACTTGTCACAAGCCGTCAGAAAAGACAGTGGCTTTGTGGTCTCCGAACATCTGGCAGCACTGCACAGGAAGCTGAGGGGGTGTGATTAATTGTGATGAAATAATTTAAACCATCAGGAATAAATGAGGCTGTTAAACTAAGTTCAGATTCCATTTGCAAGCGCACACATGTGTCTAGCAGCCAACGTGCTGTATTAAAGGAGAGGAAAAAAAAGGGAGCTTGTGGGCAACTGAAAACATTTAGTAAACTAAACAAGTTGCAGCTTTTCAGCTTCCCATTTAACAATGTACGGAGATGGCTGTAGGACTGTAAACTATTTTACTCAGAGGAGTCTGCTGATTGTAATAAACTTTTACTCTAAATGATGTTACCCCCTGAGAATCCCAATAGTTTCCATGCTAGGTGAAAAGTTCAGTGCATGAAAAAAGGACAAAATTTAGTAAATATTAACAACAGTTATTAATATAGGTATGTATAAATTATGTATTTTCGGAATATTCGTCTTTTGCATTTTCTATTTGGCTTAAAGACTTTTGAATATAATTCAGCATTTTAGGTTACAAGGTAGAGTTAGGGAGGCTAAGCTTAGTGCCGAAAGGGGGCATGTGGTGCAAGTTTTTATCAACTGTAAGCCCCCCTCATACATTGGGTTTAAAATAGTTCATTTCAAGACCTCCATGTCCATTGGACAGAGACTGTGCTTACCTGAATTTTGCATGCAATATTTAGGCTGTGGTGACCCATTGATTTCAGATGCTTTGGAGAATTGCCGGGAGAGCAATTACAGTGCAGATTGGAAAGACACAACTGATGGATGCTGTGTATCTACCAACAAGATCAATGTAGCCTAAAGGAAAATGCATTACCTTAGCCAATGTTTCCCTCAATTGCATAATGAGAATCAGAGCAAGATAACATTTTTTTTTTATTCTGTTTGGCAAATTTTAAATACACACAGACTTAAAAAAAACTAAATACTAAAATATATGGGTTTAAATGTGTGAGTAAAATTGAGTTATCAAACTATCAGACTGTGTTTGTGTATGTGGACATATGGTATTCCGTTCATTGAGCTCCCTTTAGACTGTAGACAGTGAGCTATTACAGCATTGGCATTAAAAATTGTGGGCATTGTTAATTTTTTGTCCTAAACTCAATCAATATTTCAACAATATTTATTTTTTGTTTCTCAACCTGTCTTAGGTAGAGTATTTTTTCTATGCAATGATGTATAGATGGCTTTACAACACCATCCTATACTGGTCAGTTGTGCAGCAACATATCAAGTAAACTTGCATTATTGCTGTAGTATACCACTATAACTCTAAAACACACACATATATTGTTCATTATTTATATACAACATGAGATAATTCTGTACTTAAAAGAAGCATTCCCACTTGCAGATTTTATTGAAAGATTATTTTTAATAAAAGTAATTTTTTTTTGCACTGCAGAAGTTCCATTAATCGTAAGAATTGAAGTGATGCATGGACTGTTACAGAAAAATCTTATACATATATCTATTACACAAACAGAATGTCAGAGTAGCCACCACCAGCAGTCATGAAGACATTGTCCCTAAGGAAAGAACAGCTAAGCCAGTGAAAAGAAAGAAGGGCTTTAGGAGAAATCACCAATTGCTGTAATTGTGTCTGTATTTTAACAACCTCTCACAGCTAGGGTAACCTAGGATTATGCTGGGGGTTTAGATATTTTTTTATAGGAAGGACATGTGGGTTTGTTTGTGATGCAAAACACAATAAATTTTCTTTGCTAAAATATTTTTTTTCTCTCTGCTGTGCTATCCTCTCCACTTCCCCCAGTTACTCAAAATATTAATGTTATTAGTATTTATTAAAATTGTATAATAATTATTTTACTCCAGGATTTGAATACATTTATATAAAGCCCATATAGTACAGTCCAAACTGGGAGGAAACACAATCTAGGACAACTATACGGGTTCAGGTGACTCCATTGGCATATTTCTTCTCACCTCCTGTTCCTGCCTTACATTCACTCTACATACACTCTTTAAGTTATGGTTCACTCCTCTTCAGTGCTGTATGTTGCATTAATGTGCATGCATTTTTTATTGCATGAATATGTGCGAATTATCTGGGCATCCCTTTCAAATGAGTGGGCTGGGTACACATGAAAATGCCCAAGCAACTTTTATGTTACTTAGTGTAACACAACAATTGGTAGTGCATTACCGTGCATTGTGTTGCTCTGGGACCCAAATCAATGCTACATTGCCTTAATGTGTTTAGGTGCCATTTAATTTTTTGGGCTCTGCAACATGCTAAAATTTTGTGTGTAACCTAAAATGCTGGTGCCCTAAGTTAGGCTTTAAAAGTGCCTCAAATCCCACAATTCTAGCATTTTAGGCACACAGCTACTACATAGGTGGTAAACTCAAACAGTATGACAATGTTACCGTGCTTAGTCCTCATATAAACTAAGCTGGCTCCATTCTCCATGTAGCGTATAAAAGCCTTAGGTCTGAAATGAAGTCATGGTCATTTCTCATCTCTTTACACAGGATAGTGAGTAAAACATGCCACCGGTGGGACCTTATTTATTGAGGAGCCCCACATGTTTATTGTTAGAGAAAGTTAGATTTACTAGTGCAGTAAAGGAGTCAACTTATATTATGCTCGTAAAATATTTGCATTATTAGTATTTTTTTCCGACCCTGGCAAAGAAATCACAGTGCCAGCCAGAGTTGTGGGAATTCATTTTCTTATGTTACTTGGACACTGCTTTGGAGTTTCAAAAATTAATTGAAACCTTTGTTCTGGTGCATTTTGGGATTGGAAATATGTGATATTTTAGGGATTAAGGAACATATGGATAGGGTGTGTAGCCCACAAATCTGTATACACCAAATAAGATCTTTTCTTGACCCTATTAGGAAAGTTTGCATAAATTTGTTTTTTCAACCAAAAATTTGTATGTAAAGTATGCAATAGGTCAGTATTGTTTGTTGTATATGACTGGTGGAGATATTATAGTGTAGTAGATAGATTTCCTAAAGCTTATCTCAAAGTAAATTTGGAATCCACAGCTTTGTATTCAATAATACATCAAGAAATTTATTTTTTGAAATGCAAACATTTGTACATTACACCTTGTATCAGCCTCTTTCATTGCCTCTCTTGCAATGGGGCCACATATTCTGGGGACAACTGTCTAAAAGGTAATTCTCACTTACTCTAACTCCCAACTACACTTCTGGGACGGGAAGTGAAGAAATTTCCTCAGTAGTGATAGATGCGCTTGTGTGTACTTTTGTACCACTGGTAATGTTTGTCAAGCATAAATTCCATCCTTATAGGGATATATGTGTCCTAAATGTACAGTAGTAGATGTATGTCCTTATGATGGGTGGACACTTTTATTACTGCACTTGCCTTTGAATTCATAGGACTTACAAGGCTTACATTGTACCAACAGAGTTTTACATTTATTTTCAGTTCCTTTTTTTTTATATATATCTATAGGGTTTGATGTATTCATGATAAACAGTTTCCCACCAATCCCTCATTGTTACTGCACAGTCTGTTTTAGCAATAGACATTGCAGGACATAATCAGGGATCTCATTAGGTTCAGGGGACTTTAAAAAAAGAAAAACTTTTTGTTCTGAGGTTTAAAAAGTTGCCTAAGACGTAGTAAACGGGCCCCAACAGGTGTTCACGTTAACGGAAATTCAGACTAATGTGAATAGGAAGACTGCATTAAAAACCTCAAAAAGTTTGTAACGTTTCCCACTCCACTAAAAGTGTTTATTGTGTGTTTCCATATTGGAGAAATTGCCAATACGTGATATCTTGCTAGTTGTTTAATATTTATAATAGTCTAAAAATGTTCCTATCAGACCCTATTCTATTTAAAGTAAATTAAAAAAAGTTTTCGCTGGTGTTTGGCTTTAAGGTTTTGTTGGGATGTGTTTACTTAAACTCTTACCTAATACACTTGTTATAAACATATAAAACATATGTTATTTACTACACATGGAGTGAAAAGTATTAACAGAGATAACACATAGTGATCCTTCCCTTTTTTCTCTTTGCCAGTTGAGTCTGGATGTCATTAGTTGTTTGGTGTGTCTTTTGTGCATGATAGAAATCACTTAACTCACATCTGCCAATCGGCTTACATCTGTATATAACCTATCCATCATACCTTTGCTATAGATTTGCATCAAATTGGACGTTAGCCATGTAATGGTAATCAGTGACATTGCACTGTAACTAAAAAAATATATATAAATATAAATATTTATCATTTTTGAGCAATTTGCTGGCATTCAAGGAAAAGAATTACATATGTAGTAAGTAACCTATATATCCTTCACTAGCTGACAATGGGAATTTTAATGCCGACTATGATGAGGGAATGAGCTTCAGGGAAGCCCTGGCAGGGGTTGACAAGTATCAGTGGGTTGGTGGAAACCTTTAAATAAAACAAAAAACTGTATTTTTGCCCTGATGAGCAAAGTGATGGTGTCTATATAATAGGGAATAAAAAGGAGAATAAAAATATACCCTCTTCTGATTTGCCATAGAAGACCAATTAACATCACTGTTCATTGGTACTACTGCCAAGAAAAAAAATTATATTGGACATAGCTATATCATGGTTTTGGATGTATGTGAGCAGACATGTGCGTGTGTTGGGGGCTGCTCTAAACATTACTGCATCAAGAATTAGGAAGTTTGTTAAAGTGGAAACTGCCCTTAAGGAATATAGGGGTACATGTAAAAAAAAAGCAACTACAGAATCAAATGTGACCACATCTTGAAATAATTATGTTCTCCTTAACTAAAATTAATCATAAAATTTCTTTATTTTAAAGCAAGCGGGATGATTGACTAAAATTAGGTTGTGAAAGAAAAGTAGTTAGTTGTGCTTCCTCTCTATTAACCTTCCTTTTTGTGGCTTGAATTTATTTTTTTTGCATACCTGTATAATGGCATTAAAATGTATAGTGGAGTTTGCCCTTTATTGTTGGTCGCTGACTTTTGGCTTTGTTGTTCTGTCTATTCCAACATAATTTACCTTCTTTAACCAAGTGTGATGATATTAAATGTGCACCAATAGGCCTAAAGTTGAATGGTTGGTTGGACGGCAGACAACTAATATTTTCATGGAACGTCAACAGTAATAGCCCCACCTTTTAGTTAAGGGCAGTTAGATTTATTAAACACATTACATTTTGAAGCTGGCAGACTATTCCCAGTTCGTGCCCTTGTAAATAGAGGGCATTGTAGTCTATGGAGGTAATTGTGGCATAGCAGAGTTGCCAGGTAAGCTGTTTGTGGTGTGATTTAAACTTCAGAATCCTAATTCTTCCTGGTTCCATTTGCCTGACTCTATGCAGTTGGGAAGTTTTCATGTAACGTTGTTTTGCACAGACAGCGGTTCTGAAAAGGTTGTAAGTGTAGTTATCTCCAAACCCAAACCTTCTCCAAATACCAGACCTTGTTATGACACCCATCTGCTGCAGCTTTAGTTCCCTGACTGGGTGAGGTTCCAATTCAGCTTCTTTCACTCCTTTTAACTTTGTGTTTGTTTTAACAGCTACACTATCTGGCAGGGATTATCGTGCAGGCTGCTACACTGCCATATTTGCTGCGCCTTGTTTTTTTTTGTTTTTTTTTCAAATTGCAGTTCTGTTGGCTGTATTCATCCTCGGAGGCAAGCTTTGTGTGTGTTTTATTGTAATAAATCAATGTTTAGATTTTCGAAATCATAACAATTTCTGCTCCTGCGCTGCTCTCATTCTGTAGAGTCATTGTGCAGTTTTTCCATTAATTTCCGGTAACTCTGTGATTTTCAAAGTGTGTGCACTTTTAAGTTGTAAAACTTTTTTTTTCTTAACCCCAAAAAGCAGTTTATTTTTCCAAGTTCTGTGTTTTTCTTGTAGATTTCAATAAGAAAAGTAAATGATATTTTTCATATTTTGGGTGTTATTTAACACCAATGAGCTGTGCATGGTGTGATATTATTATGTTGTTTCAGAAAGTACTGTTTAGACACAAAATTTCTGGAGCGCCAGCTATTTATAATAGTTAAAGTTACTGTGCCATGAAAAAAGTAAGTCATTAGTACATTGGCTAAGGAGTTCTTATTGGATCCTTAAAAATTGGAGCACCACTCCAGTATTGAACAAGGCTGAACAATGTGGGGTTACCTATATGATGTATGCTAGGTAAGAACTATGGTATAAACTTTACTAAACCAACCGGAGATTTTAAGTGTATTTAAGGCCCAATTGTTTTCTTTCTTTCTATTTATCCTCCTCATATATCCTGGTGACCACTACTTGAAAGTGAATGCAAACTCAACATAGTGCTACATACAGTACAGTCCATTGCGATCAAAAGCTATTCGTTCAGATCTATCACATCAATGTTTTCTGATGAATGTTTTGTTTGGCTGATTTTACCCAATCAAACGCTGAAGTGTTTAAGTTAGAAAAGGTATATTGAGGCATGTTTGGGGAATTGGGGTGGCTTTAACCTTTATATAATGCCAGCACAACTTTGGGTTTTTCCTACTACATTTAGATTTTGCTGCCACTTCATCCAAGGATCATTATGATGCCTTTTTTATTTATATTTTTATGAAAGGAAAACTTGTGGTTACACATGGTATTGTGGGAATGTGCAGGTCTTGTCAGGGGCAAGCGTAATTCTTACAACTGGGAAACTATCCTGGTAATGGCTGATGTTTTATACATGAATACATAGGATACAAAAACAATCACCCAAAATTACAGAGGACATGATAATATATCTATAAATGTACATGTATATGACATGTATTTACATAAATTACATTTAAAGAATATTCTTCAATATGTCAGATTTGTTAATTTAATATTATTTCCTGCTATCAATAAGCATAATTACCAGAAACAAGATGCAATTGACAAATAGCGGTAAGTAGCCAGAAACAGCAATATACTAGACAGCAAGTATGTGTGTAGATCATAAATATGCATGTGTTTAGTCTTGCCCTGCTGTGATAATTGTCTCTCCAAGGAGAGCTCTCAGAATTCAGCAGCCGGAGACTTCCCTTACAGTGGGTCACTTCGCTCGTACTTCATTCCACTTGTCTGCACAAAACAAACCTTCTCTTGTTAGGAGATCAGGTCACTGTATGTATGTCCTCCAGGGTTCTTGCCTTGTGTACACTGAAATGTATAAATGTAAAGCATCAATACCACGTCTGGTCTGTAAATGCACATCAGGTTTCAACTCAAGCTGCTGGTATTGGAGTTACAGTACCTGTCAGTTATCAGAATTGCCATAATGAGCAAAACTGAGCACGATGGTGACCTGACTAGGTTTTTTTGCCTTTATATTAAACAGTAAAATTTTGAATCAATTGCATACAAAAAATTTTATCCACTGTAATAATAAATATCCTGTAGGTATATATGACACATAGTATGTATAATAAACGTATAATATGACACATGGAAAAAAAAAGTACAATTATTGTATAAAAATATTTCTGACTTTGTAACTGACAATAGTTTGTTGTCATTACAGCGGAGAAATGTAAACATAGTTTACTATATTGACCAAGGTCCTCTCCTCCTCCTGCATCATTGTTTGTACTTATCTGTTATTATTATTATTATTATTATTATTATTAATAAACAGTATTTTTATAGAGCCACCATATTACGCAGCACTGTACATAGTCTATTGTGTTTTGCAATCTATTTATCGTACAGTGCTGAGTAATAATTTGGCGCTTTATAAATAAAGGTTAATAATAAATATAATAATGTGTATATATGCAAGCACCACATTTATCTGCAGTTGAACTGGGAAGAGGATCAAGGTTGCTGTTGACACTGTGTGAGGCAGTTAAGGAATGGTCTCACTGTCTGCCTTGTTTGCAGTGAAGCATCTGCCTGTCTTTAGTAACCAGATGAATATTGATTTTTAAGGGGTTTTGTTTTTTTGGAAACATATTTTGTGAGAAGGATACAGGCAAAAGGGAAAGTTTGTTCCAGTAACAAACTTTCTCTGGGATCACCAGCATTAGCTAATTATAGTAAGCACACCCTAAGGAACCATCCTGTTCTGATCTGGTCTGAAAAATAGGGACATTTTTCTACAGTTTCAGAGTGCTCATCACTATTGGTTATTCATGGCGATTGCATAATTAGGGAAGCATAAAGGAGTCTATTTATAAATCACAGAATCTGACATTCCTCAAACATTCATTGGTGGAGTTGCTGTCATAAAAAACACATGGACCTGGAAGATTCTTCAGAAGAGAATGTTTGGTGAATGTCAGATTCACTGATTTATAAATGGACCCCACAGTTTTGCTTCTGAACTCTGTTGCAGTACCCACCGCTAAGTAATCTTAATAGAGCACAGAAACTTCCCAGCTTGGGAACCCGTGAATGCAAATATTGTCCATGACACACAGAAGACAGGTTTCATTGCCAAAAAGTCCTCAGCCTGAAGATGCCATTGCAATCTGAAGGTAATCTGTTTATTATTGTAATTGTCAGACTCAATGACAGAAAAAAAACTTCAATAGTTTATTTAAGATTGGATGATATTGGATTAGCTTTTAACAACAAAGGGCAACCCAATGTACCAATGCATAGACTATACTTTACTGTGTGTGAAAAACCCCTTATTTTATGATATGCAATAATTTCAATACTTTGATCTAATATAAGATAATTTAAATTCATTTAGTTAGTATTAGTGACAGTTAGTTTTATATGTAAGCTTTTAATCATTTATTTTTCATCATAATTAAATCAACGTATTTACCTCTTAGGCAGGGGTGGAGTGGGGTAAGGTTCAATGCTCATAATTTTATTTGGTACCCAGAAAAGTTGATTACTATTTTCCCAGTAAAGCTTGGATGTGGTGTGTATAGATGTGTGTATAGATGTTAGGCTAAACTGCTGTTTCTCTTTAATCCTAATTAATTTAATCCTAAGGACAGTGTACTAGGAATAGTAGGGCATGTTATTTGTGTATCATTTGTACTTTTGTAGTTCCTTCATAACAAGTGACTTAACTGGCTGATGACACAAACAACTTACTGCCAAAAACCTTAAAACTTGTGGTTGAAGTTTTTAGAAAGTGAGCGGACATAAGAAAAAAACAGCTCTATTGAAATCACTTTGTTTATCACTGATTCCTACATGATTAAGGTGAACCTGACACTGAAGTCTATAATGGCTTTTATAATCATCATTTATTCTTATCTTGAATGTAATGTAAACTTTAACCACAGAAACACCTCTGTTTATGTTCCCAATAACACATCCTTACTCCAATTTTCTTTGAACAAAGTTTCTGATCTGGGCTTTATTAATTTCTTCTGATTAGGCTAAAAACTAAAACAGTGGCAGGGAGGATGGGAGGCAATGAAGAATCAAAACTATTTGAGGCAGACAAAAGCTGGCCTCTGGTTTATTTCAAGCCAACTTGGCTAATGGCACACACTCTGGAAAATAATTTAGTGAAAACAACAGACCTAGTGCAAAATGATTTCCAAAGCAAATAAAGCCATATGATATACGATGGTGTCTTTTATACAATGATTTTTTCTATAAAATTATGCTTTCAGACAATTCTTTTGCTTCAAAACTGTTGGAGAAAATAAACAAGCAACATAATTAAAGAGGGATTGTCACAAATTTCCTTAAAACAAGGAAGATGTATGAAAGTTCTATATTGAAGTAAATGAACAAAACATGACATCATTAGATTGCCAGTGATTTGATAGTATAGTTTTCAGAGATACAGTAAACTGTTAGTACCTGATACATAGCAGATGTACAGATTTCTACAGTCGTTGAGTTTTGGTGCTGATAATATACATATTTTTAGGAAAATAATTCTTTTTCAAGGGTATACATCAGGGAAGGACAAGACTGCTGGCAGAGGGGCATTTTCATTTTTCATTTTCTGTGGGATTATTATTATTATTATTATTAATAAACAGGATTTATATAGGGATATGTTTGTTTGCCTAATGGTTCTGAGTATATTGAGTTATTATCTGAGTTATTCCACCATTTACAACAAGTAGAGCGAGACCTGCAGTCAGCAACTATGAAGCATGTCCATAACAAAACTCCACATTTATCCACCAACTACTGCTACACCATGGCGCCCCTTTCATAGTTGATGTTCCCACATAAATCTGTTCTTATTCATTTAGGTATGTTTGTACCACTGGCCTAAGGTTCTCAGTGCTTACTTGGTATATTAATATTATGAGCCACACATTGTTGGTTAGAAAAACATTTATTACATTAAGATTGTCTAAAAGAAACAGAGATTAGGTGGAACAACTATAAAAATGTGTCCTGCTGCAGCCCTATTCAGCACTCAGTTCATATGAATGAACAACATTTTTTACCATGGATATTTTTTTTTTTAAATTGGTGCTATAAAAGCACATACATGATCTTTAATTTAGTGACTAGAAGATCATTAATTAGCCATCAATAGTTGCACATGGGCCAGGCTTTCTCAAGTTGAAAACAGATTTGGCAATTTTTCTAGAAACAGCTTTGTGCGTTGTTTTTTTTTTTTTTGTTCTGCTAACTAAATGGTGAACTCAGGTAGACATTTAATTTGTTGAACAGTGGTTTAAAAATGTAATGCATTTAAAATAATAAATTATCTATACCATTCTATCTTTAAAAAATGTCATACAAGATTTGTACAGTTTTTTAAAGGAATTGCGAGAAAGCTCAGCATGCACAGACATTGTAGCAATGCTTACTGCATCTCCTTATGTGATTGAGGTGGAAGCATAAGAGATAGTAACCCTATGTCAGGCTATTACAGAAAGTTTTATGTGCAGTAAACTTATAATAAATTTAGTGGCTTTATTAAGAAAGTGCAAACAATTTCTGCATAGAAGCTTTCACTCGACTAAAGAGACTGGGCTGTGAATTTGTGTTGAAAGGGAGTCATTTAAGAATGTTGCATTGGGAAATTAGCACAGATTTATTACCCACAGTGTGTGTCTTGAATTGGACTTACCATAATGGCCCTTTAAGCCATCACCTAGAGTTATAGAGTTAGAGGCAGGTGCAGGAGATGTTTAGAGGAGACAGAAGGTGTTCAGAAAAGTAAATCAATATTGTATATGCTTTTTTGTTCCGGCGTGAAACCTGTAGAAAATTATATGAATCTAGTTTTATAAATACTGACTAATTTGCTATTACAAACTTAAAAACTATCATGTGTTTCTCATTTCAAGGACACAGCTGCATTCTAACTCCTTAGAATCACCACATACTTTTTAAAATCAGATATGTTTGTAATATTTTTTCTAGATATAAATGCATATTTGGTACAGCTGTAAGTTTATGTCCTTAAACATAAAAAGAGCAAAGTCCCTTCATTTTCTTGCATTGTGATACTTGGAGTGCCTTAGAGCCACTGTCAAGAGAGCCATTATAGTCTGAATTCAGTATTAGTTGGGATATAATTGCCAGCATGTATTTTGTACTTTGTCCTTCTGATCCTTCTTGTAGAAGCCGTGGCTCAGTATGCGCACATAGCTCAGAAAGGTGTGATTTATTGAATGACATTTTGCTGCAAGCAAGAACACATGCCTCCTTCTACCTGAGGAAAGTATTAGAGACATCACAGGGCTGAGGGAGAGGGGGCGAGAAGACAAGAATGCAAAGAACAGCCAGCCTAGCAGCTCCTGGATACAGATCAGACAAGCACTCCTGCCACCGAGAACCTCGAAACATGTCAGGCGCTGCATGTTTGTTGTTCTACACCGAGGGCACTGCCGCAGTCCACAAGTATTGATTCTTTCTCATTGTATGGAGACAGAAACTGTCAGGCTTCAGCAGGCCAACCTCAGTGAGCCTCAGACATCTATTCCCCACACTGCCTACCAGATGAGCCCCTGTAGGAGACATCCACGCAAGACATGCCAGTGTCTGTCTCATACAAGTAGGAAAGAAGCTCCCAACTATCAGAGCAGTCCCAGTGCTTTCCGAGGGATTTAGAGAAGGATATTTAATATTATTCAGTACTTTATAAAAGGAAAAGACACTGGAGGAATGGAAATTTACATTGCAGGTCAGAGACAACCATGCCCTGTCCTGTTGTTTTACCATAACATAAAGTTTATTTTCTGGCATAACAAAATATTAAACACAATCCACTTTCTGCACAATACTCAGTTATAAAAAATAACTATTGCTGTTTTTCTTGGTCATTTAAGTAAACCATTTCTGTGTATCATATCTTTTACATGCCCTCATGTTGCTGGAACACTAAGCGGTCAGTGCTGGGTTTGGGTATGGATGTTATTTTATCCAATTTATACAGGATTTTTGAGTAAGTCTAGTGGGGTATTTGAAGGCCATTTTGAAATTCTGTTCTAAATGCACTCAGCCTAATTGGTACTCAGCCTAAATGGTACTCATTGTACCAAGGAGATGGTAATGATTGCATTTTGTGGTGAATATCTGCAATTATTTACGCAAAAGCAGTATTTGGAATATTACTTGGCAAAGCCTTGTTTTTTGAACACAATAATAAGGATAAAATAAGTTATGTGAATACAATATATTATTTCTTAGTTTACCAGGACACCAAATTTTGTGGCTGCTTTAGTTCTCTATTCTCCATGACTTGGATAACATGTTCCAGTTTTTTGTGTGCAATGGGATTATACTTTTTTCACAAAGCAACCAAATTGATTATTAAGTTAATTTGTAAAACACATATCACACAGTGTGAATCCACATAATGTATACATCAATTAATTTTGAATACCATTAAAAACAAGTACACTGCAAGCAACATTGTAACTCCACATTACTACTTATCAGATGCATGATAACCGTACTTTATCTCTTCTGTGACTGTAGAGAGATCTGTACTAGTGAGGGCTGTACGGGCCAAAGAAATGAATTCCTTTCTATCATCTGCACTGTCTGTCAGTGTTTTCCAGTAGGTGTGTTACCTAATGTTCCTGCTATTGTAATAGAACGTAGCCAGTAACCAAAGTGTTAGACATGGGGCATGGGGCCTTTCTATGTTCCAAGGGTAGCTTGGTTTATTATCCCTTCTGAAACAGAAAGTGCTTCACCATTATGCAGCAAAGATTTTTGATCCCATGCATTACGCTTGGAATCATGCTTATTTATTATTAGCATTTTCAAAATCATATAGTGATTTTTTTTTAATTGAAATCACAGTCCAAATTAATCTGTTCAATCAGTTTAGTTTACATGGTATGCCTGTTATTGGTCAGCTTGTTAGGCTTTGACGCTCCTAATAGTATATCTATAGAATGTAAAATGGATTGAAAAAAGCAATGGACAAAACAATAAAGTTCCTGCAGTTTATAATATTTTAATACTTTCATATACTTATGTTGAACAATTTGTATTTGTAATTTACAGCTTGTTTAGTATGTGTTTGTACATTGTACTTTTTCGTTTTTCATATATTTTAAATGCAATGAATGTATGGCTCATTTAATTTTAACAGTAACACAATAATCTTTGCTGGTATATACAATAGTGTGTGCTCAGATAGAAAAGTGGAGAAGATCATTTATTATTAGAACACATAAAGGGAGCAGGAACTTATGCCAGTATTACATGGTTTTGGAGTGACAAGTTAATGTCATATTCCTACCTTTTGTCATGATGGTCAGTTTAGTGACTTTTTTTGCATATAAAGTAAAAGTAAGGTCCAGTACTCTTAGCAAAAACTCAAAAGAATACTGGTAGGTAGAGGCTGCAAAAGCACAACATTTCAGGATTTTTATGACCTAATTTTATTTACATTATTAGTTGTCAGAATTGCAGTATGAATGTCGTACAAGGAGTTCCCTAATTTCATGGTTGCCTATCTTGGTGAATAATGGGATGATATTGAATTGTACAGGGAGATGAAGGGTTAACATGTTTGTAATAATAAGTTACGATCCAAATCATGTCATATATGTTGTACACTTTATGCGTATAAGAGCTTCATCCAAAGTCCAAAATGAATGTTATACTGCAGTGCCTACTAGTTTACAGAATCCGTGTGACAAAGCAAAATTTCTCATCTGTTCTTTAGTTGCTGAGACAGCAGCATCCACACAGCAGCCTGTCATTCTATACATGGTATTTAACACATAGACGGCTCAGTGTACATCTTAATATATCACTGTATGAACTTTCTGACCCCAAAGTCTGGTTATCGGATTCTGTGTTGTTTTATTGACAGTTTCATCAGTACAGAAGAAACCGAGAAAGTGCACATAGAGATGTACAAGTGAAAGTACGATTGTGAGCATTTGATCAGATTGTTTGATCTTTCTTAGTCCCCTTTGGTGAAGCACATCCACAGACGTAACTGACCTTTGCAGTGCAGCCACGAGCAGAACACAGTATCAACATGGGGTTAAAATTTCAGGATAAGTTGCCACAAGCTCAGGCCTTTGATGCATAAATTATTTATCCCTCTACTTCCTAGGGAGATGGCAGCCCATCACAACCCCCCTAACTATATTGGTTTAGCCTCTGGGCTCAGTTCATAAACAGAATTAGCTTCTTTTCATTATTTCCACTTGTGTGCATTAATCTGAAATCATGTCCAACACAACTAGAAAGAAAGATTATAATTGCCCTTTGTAGTTGAGTCTCTGTAAACTTCAAGGTTTTTTTTTTTCTTTTTTAGTAAGATTGGGCCATTTTGGCAAAAGTTGGCTGAGCTAATCACCACTGTGTTTGGACTTGTTTTTCCTTACTTAAATTTGAATGCTTGTCACACTTATGCCCATTCTGACCCTTGAGAGCATTGATTACACCAGAACTGTCAGCCTGTGCATTTTGGGGCCATGACCAAATGTGTTTTAGTTTTTTGATGTGGGGGCAGACATAGGTGTTCCACTGCACAAGGGCCCCAGATGCTTCTCAGCCAACAGGGGGCCCAAGTCGGTTTTAGTCCAAGGGGCTCACTGTTGGCTACATCTGCGAATAACTGCAGCCATGTGTTTGTCCAGATCCCGTGAACAGCAGTGTAGTGTGTCATCTTTGTATCACTATTCCCTTCAACAAGTAAAAAGAAAACATTCTAACAATAACCTACTTTTTTGCATAAGTAGGATTCTGTGTGGCCATTGGCATATCCACTAATGGGTCTTATTAGCCTAGCTGCTTCATCCTTCTGCACACATCTAAGGCCTCCTCTATCCAAGTCTTCACTGTAGAACATGCATGTCACCCCCCCCCCCCCCCCCCCCCCCCCCCCCCCCCCCCCCCCCCCCCCCCCCCCCCCCCCCCCCCCCCCCCCCCCCCCTCATTTTTTTATTACCTGGCTTCAGTCCTCCCTACATTATAATGGGCCTCCCAAAGAAACATTGTGAAGAGAAGAGCAGGAAAAGCCAGAGTTTGGAGGAACTGAAATAGAGGGGCGTCAATTCATCTGAAAAGCTGTATTTTCTGGGCCAGAACCTAGAAGTTCCCACCAATGCTAATGGTGCTGAAGTGAACATCTAAAACTGCAGAGTTTTAGTGATATTAACAATGTACTGTGTTCATGAAGTAGGTTTAAAGGGGCTTTAATCAATCAGTTTCTTTTTAGGTACATTGTTGACTGGACAATTATTTATGCACAAAATACACATTCATTAACACAGAGCTAAAATTTTTAGACGTTGATACATCTTATGAAATGTTCAGCAAACCTTGTCCTGCTCAGGTAAGAAATGAAAAACCTGCTTTCATCTGTGCATACGTTGTACATATTACAGTATTTCAAAATTCTTTAGGAGAATGAACAGCTGCAAACAATACTAAGATAACGTGTTCTTATAAGGGGGTTGCTGAAGGCATCCTCATTACTGACAAAATAGCTGTCTGTGTGTTAAAGTGTAAATCTCTCATATACTTTTAAATATATCAACATTTTTATAGAATTCATTTAGAAATGCAAACTCTAAAGCAAATGAAGAGTTTTACAATATAACTGCCATAGTTAGTGTCTGATGTTGTGCTGTTATTGCTTCTGGTGTGGCCACAGCACTGCTATCTCTTTACACCATATCATTACTATTATTATGATAATGGTAACACTAGTAATAATATTTATGTGTAATTAATAGTGGTAACTAACATTTGTTTTTAGCATATAAAAATGTAATATATATAACTTAATTATGTGCC